>NC_142081.1:102429783-102606033 GCF_054644295.1 Miniopterus natalensis | reverse complement strand
AACCAGTACCTTAGAAGATTCCTGTTTATCCTATACTGATTACAGTGTCCCTCCCCTCCCCCATAGGTGGTCACATAAGCCATCCATGTCACGTGGAAGACATTTATTCTTTTTAGATGCTCAACATTTGAACCTCGTATCTTGATTTCTTCTTGTTAATCACTCTTCGTAGTTTTAGCACCTATGCATCTATTTCTAAACAATATACTCTTTGGTTTTGGGGTCATAGCATGTGTTTTATTTCATGACTTAATTCTTTTAGTCTACATTATGTTTTTAGATTCACACATTGTTCGTTTTCAGCTGGTGTGCAATTGCATGGCTATACCTGTTTTTATTTGGTGTCTGTTGTGTTTGGCCAGTGTCTGTGCTGCCCAGTTATTAAATATTTTGAAAATCAGCACTGGATTCATTCATTTGATATGTATCCTGTAAAATATTCTATTATGTGAATTTACTGCATTTTATTTATCCACTCCACTACTGATGAATATTTGAATGTTTTTATTTTTTTAGTATTATAAGGAAAGGTACAATGAGCTTTTTTTTAAAAAAAATCATCTGAGGATAAACATTTCATTGATTCTAGAGAGGGAGGAAGAGAGAGAGAGAAGGGGAGAAAAAGGTGAGAGAGAGACATCAATTGGTTGCCTCCCGTATGTGCCCTGACTGGGGATTGAACATGCAACCTGGGCATGTGCCCCAACCAGAAATGGAACCTGCCACCTTCTGGTGTACAGGATGATGCTCCAACCAGCTGAGCCACTCCCGCCAGGGCTTATCTCTGGCAGTTTTAAAGCCTATTTTTTTCTTTTCTTTGATGTTATGTAGTTTTACTATGATGTGTCTAGTTATGGATTTCTAGGACTTTGTATATTTCAAGGATTGATGACTTTCAACAATTTTGCTAAACTGTCTTGTCTCTTCAAATACTGCCTCTTCCTCATTCTCTCTATTACATCCTAATGTAATTATGATTAGACTTAGTTTTTCTCTTTCTCCATGTCTCTTAACTTCTTATCTGTATAACCCATCCCTCTGGGCTATATTTCTGTATAAATCAGTTAGCTAAGTATCTATTTTAGTGAAACCTTGACAAGAGCAATTTTAGTGGAGTGATGGGCTCCGAAGCCAGATTATTCTGAAGTGACGAGAGAATGAGAGGTGCAACAATGGAAACATCTACCATAGTTAACTCAGTATGGAAGCTTTTTGTGAAGGGAGCAGAGAAATAAGAGTTAAGAGAGAGTTGAATTTTTTTTAATATAGGAAAGATGGGTGATATCAAGGCATGCTTGGATATCCATAGAAATAATCTAGTAGAGAAGGAAAACTTGATGTAGAAAAGAACAGATACTTTTTTTTTTTATTGTTGACACTATTACAGATGTCCCCCATTTCTTCCTCCCTTTACCAACCTCTCCCCAGTCCCTGCAACCCCTCCCTCTGGCTATTACCACACTGTTGTCTGTGTCCATGGGCTATGCATATATGTTCTTCGGCTAATCTCTTCACCTTCATTCATCGAATTCCCCCCACACACCCCTCCCCTCTGACCTCTGTCAGTCTGTTCTTTGTATCCAGGCCTCTGATTCTATTTTGTTCATCAGTTTATTTTTGTTCATTAGATTCCACATATAAGTAAGATCATATGGTATTTGTCTTTGTCTGGCTTATCTTGCTTAGCATAATAATCTCCAGTTCCATCCATGCTGTCACAAAAGGTAAGAGTGCATTTTTTTATAGCCGTGTAGTATTCATGGTGTAAATGTGCCACAGCTTTTTCATCCACTCCTATACTGATGGGCACTTGGGCTGTTTCCAGATCTTAGCTATTGTAAATTGCACTGCTATGAACTTAGGGGTGCATGAGTTCTTTCTGATTGGTGTTCCAGGATTCTTAGGATATATTCCCAGAAGTGGGATCCCTGGGTCAAAAGGCAGTTTCATTTTTTATTTTTTAAGGAAACTCCATACCGTTTTCCATAGTGGCTACACCAGTCTGCATTCCCACCAACAGTGCACGAGGGTTCCCTTTTCTCCACAGGAAGGGATAATTTTGTAGCGAAATCTTCAGTTCTGTCCTTCATTTGTGTTTTTGTACCACCCTTTTTAAAGGTTAGTGAAAGGGACTTTTCTTTTTAATCAGGCTGAGGTGGCTGTGCAGTCAGTTTAACAGATATTATTCACTTACCCATTCACTCAATCAGCAAATATTTCATTTGCCTTTTATGTGTCCAGACACTGTGCTAGGCGCTAGGAACCAAATTATAACAATATAATCATGGTCCATGCACTCATGAAGCTTATAGGTTAGTGGTGGTGCTGGATGGGTGTGATCCAAAGGACTTCGAAGGGCAAATACAGGACTGTATGAGAACATTTAATAGGGAACTTAATCCTTCAACCTTATTCTGGGATAGTAGAGAAGGGAATTTAAGCTGTTTCCAAAGAATGAGTGAGTTAGCCATACAAGTTCTTGGAGGCATTTCAAGAAGAGAAAAGAGCATAATTGAAGCCCTATTGCAGCAAAGAACTTGTTTGGAAACTGAAGGAAGACTAGAGCATAATTAGTGAAAGACAAGATGAACTTTAGAGGGATAGCAAGTCTTTGCTAAGTAGTACAGACTCAAGAATTTTAGCCAATCCTGAGAGCACTAGGGAAGTATTGAAGGGATTTAAGCAGAGTCATGACAATCATTTTTGTAATATTTTTGTTACAAAGGTATACACACAAAGCTAGTGGAGCCTGATGCTATTAAACTTTAGAATCACACAACTAACTCCCCTTTTTCAAATTATTTGTTTACTTAGCTATTAAGAATGAATTCCTCAGTCAGATATAAGTGGATGTTGCCCTGGAATTAATAAAATAATTTTATGCTGTGTGTGTGTGAGTGAGAGAGAGGGGGTGAAAAAAGAGAGAGAGGGAGAGATGGGCTGGGGAGATAGCTGGTAGTCAAGATACTATTTTTAAAATTTAGTGTAGCAATGAGAAATTAGCTAACTCTTCTTAGCATGTTAATAATTTATGCACCATTCTGTGTTAGAAATTCTTTTATATTTGTCTATTTTTGAATTAGTCTAAGAAATCATGACAGATTTATGTAAGGATTTGTTTCAACCCCAAAGTTTTATACTTAATATAAGTAAGATTTTTATTCTGTTCTTATTTCTCTCTTCATCATAAATGTCGGAATGCACTATTCTGTTTATGTTATCAGCTTCTTTAGAGATTATTCAGATTTATCATTTGGACTAGTTAAATTTACCTTGAGCCTTATATTCTATATTTAATTCTATATCTAACACTATGCCTTGCACATAGTAGGCACTAAAAAAATGTTCAGTGAATCAAGGTAACTGATAGTTACCTTTTTTAAATTTTATTTTTCAATTACAGATTACATTCAATATTATATTGTATTAGTTTCAGGTGTACAGCGTAGTGGTTAATCATATACTTTATAAAGTGTTTCCCCCAGTATTTCCAGTACCCACCTGGCACCATACATAGTTATTACAATATTATTGACTATATTTACTATGCTATACATTACATCCCCATGACTATTTTGTAACTACCAATTTGTACTTCTTAATCCCTTCACCTTTTCCACCCACTCTCCCAACATCCCCCTCTGGCAACCATCAGTCTCTTCTTTGTATCTATGAGTCTGTTTCAGTTTTGTTTGTTCATTTATTTTGTTCTTTAGATTCCACGTATAAGTGAATCAAATGGTACTTGTCGTTCTCCGTCTGACATATGTAACTTAGCATAATACCCTCTAGGTCCATCCACGCTGCTGCGCGTGGTAAGATTTCATTCTTGTTCTGGTACAGGACTGTTATACCTGATAAAAATGTCCTTCCTTAATTCCTTCCCTTCACACAAAACATATTGCCCGTGTTTGATATTCTTTTTCTTCCTGGCTTTATAGTCTTCAGTGTTCTTCTCTGAATATTATTATTTTGCTATTTTCCCTTACTCAGAATCCCTTTTTAAGGTTTAATCATCCTGAGTCTTTTTCTTGAAATTCATGTACTTGTTATTTTGTATTCTAAAATAACAAATTTGCCCATTTTCTCTTAAAAAAATGTATTTTTTCCTTTTCTCTTTTGATCTAACTTAATTTATATTTAAAAAAATTTTGAGCCTGTTTTTGATTTTGTGTTTTGCAGTATTTTAATTGCAGTTTTCCCATCCTGAGGATCTGTTGAATTGTTACTATGTATTTGATAAACACAATTTATGTATTCTATGTTTTTAGTCAATTGAAGACAATGAAGTATATTTGCCTAATGATGAAATTTGGACCTATGATATTGATAGTGGGTTGTGGTAAGTAATTTTAAATTGCAGAATGTCCAGTCTTTTTTTAATGAATTTATTGGGGTGACATTGGTTAATAAAACTATACAAGTTTCACAACTCAATAAAACATCATCTGCATACTGCATCATGTGCTCACCATATGTGTAATAAGTGTTTTCATAGAGTTGGGACTTAAAGACCGTACTTAGGACACACTGCACCATCTATTTCTCCCCTTTTTTCCAATGCTTTATTCTCTCTCACTGTTTCTTTCCTCTACTCTCTTCCTTTCTGCACTACTTGTCCTTTACCATTCCTCACAATTCTAAGGCTGTCTCTGGAGATTGTTCTGCCAAGTAATCCCCAATTCTGGTTGCACATGTAAAGTTGAAAAATCTTTGCGGTGGATCTTCTTAGAGTTTTTACAGTATTGGCTACCATTATCTTTTAATTGTAATTGTCAGCAACAGTTTTCACTTAAAAAGGACTCATGGAGTACAAAGGGAATTTTAATTTGCCTTTCTGAAAGTTGTGAAATTTCATGTTATTCTTGCTGCAGGACAATGCACCTCATGGAAGGAGAACTCCCTACCTCCATGTCAGGAAGTTGCGGTGCTTGCATTAATGGAAAGCTGTATGTTTTTGGAGGATATGATGACAAAGGATACAGCAACCGAGTAATATTTTCTTTCAATTCAGGAGTGCAGCAAAATGTGTAATATTTAGTATATCACTTTATCTCACAAGTTTACAAATATGTTTAAAAGAAGATATATGTGGAAAATCTTGTATTTATGATATAAGGTTTCAGAGTGAAAATGTAGTACTTGTACTTTTCTTCCATGTCTTTCTGCTACAGAATTAACTACATACTTAAATGACACCTATAGGGCAAGAGAATGATGGGAAAAGATCTATTTCAGTATGTTTTATGTATCATTTTTGCTTCTAAAACATAGTCTCATTTTCATTAATGCCACAGTTAGAATTTTACCTTATAAAAATAAAAAAGTAATACTATTAATTTTTGGATCACATAATCCTCAGGTATAGATTTAATTTTAAATGTGCTGACTGTCAATGCTCTTCTCCTCTTTTAAAAGCTTTATTTTGTTAATTTGCGAACCAGAGATGGAACCTACATTTGGGAAAAAATCACCAACTTTGAAGGAAAACCACCCACACCACGTGATAAACTTTCTTGCTGGGTATATAAAGACAGGTAATGCAGCAAAATCACCTTCTTAACTACATTTACATAAGGATGATAGCTTGTGGCCAAAATAGGGAAAACTTGAGCCTGAATTTTTTCGTCATATAATTACAAACTTGTTTTAATGTTCATGGTAACAGTAGTTTTAAGTCCTGGGAGAGCTAAGTGATAAAAATAAACATGTGAAAACAGCTATTTGTTTTTTTAAATTAATTTATTATTTAATTAAAATTTCTGAGTAGTTAGTACATTCACATAGTTCAAAACCATGTTAAAAATATTACAGTGAAAGCTTTGGCTCCCACTCCTACCCCTGCTCCTCCATGCACAAATAGCTACTTCTGTTATTATCTTTTGTATTCTTATGACAGTGGTTTCCCAAATTATCTGCCATTGTAATCACCTGGGGATCTTTTAAAAATTATGAAGCCCAGATGATACCCCAGACTAATTAAATTATAGTCTCTGGAAGTATGATTTTTTGAAGCTCCTCAGGTGATTGCAAGATGCAGACAAGTTTGGAAACCAGGAAACCACTGGCATCAGTGTTACTTTATGCAAATAGAAGCAAATATGTATGTATGTATGTATGTATACATTCCTCTTTATTCCCCTTCTCCTTACACAAATATCAGTGTACTCTTTGTCCACTGATCTATACCCTGCTACTTCTTTTAGTTAATAGTATAGACCTGGAGATTTTTCATCTTTCTGTATCCCTAGTTAGAAAGCTTGCTCTTGGTGGGTTTTTTCTTTTTGCAGCTGCGTAGTATTCTCTGTAAATATACAGGTTGTCCCAAAAAAATGTATACACACTTTAACAGCTGATAGCTCAATTTTGAAAATGAAATGTATTTAATAAGCACTGCCTTTATCATTATTCAAAGTGTGTGTGTACATTTTTGGGGAACACCCAATACATACTATTGTTTATTTAATCTTTACCCTATAGATTGTTTCACCTCCTTTGCTACAAGTATGTTTTAATGAATATCTGTGTATGTGTGTGCGCGTGTGAGCACACACGTGCGTGCACCTGTGTACATATCAGATCTGTTGAATAAAATTCCAGAATTAGATGGCTAGATCAAAAGGTAATACACTTATAATTTTGTAGATGTTTAGTTTGCAAAGGCTGCTGTAACAAAGTAGCACAAACTGAGTGCCTTAAACAGAAATGCACTGTCTCAGAGTTCTGGAGGCTAGAAGTGTGAGATCAAGGTGTCAAGCAGAGTTGGTTCCTTCTCTGGGTTTTGAGAAAGAATCTATTTCATACCTCTCCCCTAATTTCTGGTGATTATTGGCAATCTTTGGTGTTCCTTGACATATAGAAGCACCATTCCTATCTCTGCTTCAACTTCACAATAGTATTCTCCCTGTGTGTGCTTGTCTGTCTCCAGGGCCCACCCCTAATTACCTTGTTTTAACTTGATTGGTTCTGTCAAGATCCTATTTTCAAATAAGGTCACATTCTGAGATACTGGGGATTAGGACTTCAACATGAATTTTAGGAGGACACAATTCAGCCCATAATAACAAATTCTGCCAATTTTTCCTCCATAGAAGTTGTGCTGTTTTGTATTCTCAACAGTGGAATGCTTATTTCTCCACAACCTTGCCAAGAGTTTACAGGCAAACTTAGATTTTATTTTGTTTTATATATTTTTTGACCAACTAAGAAGTGATGTCTCAGTTTTATTTTGATTTTCATTAAAAACATTATTTGTGAGATTGAATGTATTTTCAAGTGTTTAAGGACAATTTTCATTTTCTCTGGACAGTTTGGTTATGTCCTTTGCTAATTATTTTCTATTGCTGGAATTTATAATCTCAATTTCTAGGAGTTTTTATATTTATGTATTAAAGAGATTAGTAATTGACTTTGCTATGAAATGAATTTTTTTCATTTGTCACTGAGTTTTGATTTTGTGTAAAGTGTTTTCTGCATGCATTAAACAGGTTTTTTCTCCTTTTTAGGATACTTTTATTTTATTATTTTAATTTTTGTATGCTAGAAGTGTTGATTTATTAAAAGTAAACATTTAAAACAGGTCACAACTTTTGTAAGCCTGTTTTGGCATTTTTTCATCTTTTAAAAAAAAAAACTTATTGGTGTGAAATTTCAGGTATACAATTCTACAATACATCATCTATATATTGCATTGTGTGTTTACCACCCCAAGTCAAGTCTCCTTTCATCACTATTTATCCCTCCTTTACCCCAGATTCTATCTCCCCCACCCTCTCCCCTCTGGCAGTCACCACACTGTTGTCTGTGTCCATGAGTCTTTCTTTTTTCTTTGCTTAATCTCTTCAACCTTCTCACCCAGCCTCGATCCTTCTCCCTTCTGACATCTGTCAGTCTGTTCTCTGTATCGATGAGTCTGTCTTCACTTTGTTAGTTTATTTTATTCATTAGATTCCACATAAAAGTGAAGTCATATGGTACTTGTCTTTCTCTGACTGGCTTATTTCACTTAGCATAATACTCTCTAGGTCCATCCATGCTGTCGCAAAAGGTAAGATTTCCTCTTTTTTTATAGCCAAGCAGTATTTCGTGGTGTAAATGTACCACAGCTTTTTATCCACTCATCTACTGATGGACACTTGGGCTGCTTCCAGATCATGGCTATTGTAAATAATGCTACAGTGAACATAGGGGTGCATGTAATCTTTTGAATTAGTGTTTTGGGATTTTTTAGATAAATTCCCAGAAAAGTGTCATAAGGAATTACTGTGTCATAAGGTTGTTCCATTTTTTATTTTTTGAGGTAACTCCATACTGTTCTCCACAGTGGCTGCACTAATCTGCATTCCCACTAACAGTGCACAAGGTTCCCTTTTCTCCACATCAATGCCAACACCTGTTGTTTGTTGATTTATTGATGATAACCATTCTGATAGTTGTGAAGTGATATCTCATTGTGGTTTTAATTTTAATTTCTCTGATGATTAGTCACATTGAGCATCTTTGCATATATCTCTTAGCCATTTGAATGTTCTCTTTTGAGAAGTGTCTATTCAGGTCATTTGCTTTGCCCATTTCTTAATTGGATTGTTTGTATTTTGGTACTGAGTTTTATAAGTTCCTTATAAATTTTGGATATTAAGCCCTTATCAGATGTATGGACAAGTATATTCTCTCATTCATTGAGTTGTCTTTTCATTTTGTTGATGGTTTCCTTTACTGTGCAAACTTATTAGTTTGCTATAGTCCCATTTGTCTTTTTTCTCTTTTGTTTCCCTTTCCTGAGGTGATCTATCAGAAAAAATATTGCTCCAAAAAATGTCTGAGATTTTACTGAGTATGATTTCTTCTAGGATTTCTATGGTTTCCAGTCTAACATTTAAGTCTTTAATCCATTTTTTGCTTATTCTTGTATATGGTGTAAGTAGATAGTCTAGTTTCATTTTGTTGTACGTATCTGTTCAGTTTTCCCAACACAATTTATCGAATAGACTATCTTTACCCCATTGTATGTTTTTGCCTCCTTTGTCAAATATTAATTAGTTGGCAATAAAGACATAGGTTTATTTTTGGGCTCTCTATTCTGTTCCATTGATCTATATGTCTGTTTTTATGCCAATACCATGTTGTTTTGATTGCTATGGCCTTGTAGTATAGTTTGATATTAGGTAGCATGATTCCTTCAACTTTGTTCTTCTTTCTCAAGATTTCTGTGGCTATTTGGGGCCTTTTGTGGTTCCATATAAATTTTTGGAATATTTATTCTGGTTCTGTGAAATATGCCATTGGTATCTTGATAGGAATTGTGTTGAATCTGTAGATTACTTTGAGTAGTGTGAACATTTTAATGATGTTAATTCTTCCTATCCATGAACATAGTATGTGCCTCCATTTATTTATATCTTCTTCAATTTCTTTCTTCAGTGTCTTATTTTCTGAGTACAAGTCTTTTACACCCTTGGTTAAATTTATTCCTAGGTATTTTATTTTTCTGAAACAATTGTAAATGGGATTGTTTTCTTAGTTTCCCTTTTTGATAGTACATTATTGGTGTATAAAAATGCAACTGATTTCTGGATATTTATTTTGTATCCTGCTATTTACTGAATTCATTTATCAGTTCTAGTAATTTTTTTGTAGAATATTTAGGGTTCTCTAAATACAGTATCATGTCTTTTGCAAATAATGACAATTTTACTTCTTCCTTTAATTTAAATATCGTTTATTTCTTCTTCTTGTCTGATTGCTGTGGCTAGGACTTCCAGTACTATGTTGAATAAGAGTGGTGGAAGCGGACATCCTTATTTTGTTACTGATCTGAAGGGAAATGCTTTTAGTTTTTGCCCATTGACTATGATGTTGGCTGTAGGTTTGTCATATATGGCCTTTATTATGTTGAGGTATGTTTTCTCTAGTCCCACTTTGCTGACAGTTTTTATCATAAGTGGGTGTTGGATTTTATCAAGTTCTTTTTCTGCTTCTATTGATATGATCATGTAGGCTTTTTAAAATTAAATTTATTGGTGTGACATTGGTTAATAGAGTATATTTCTATGATACAAGACCTGCATATTGCACTGTGTGCCCACCACCCTAAGTCAAATGTTCTCCTGTCAACATATATTAGGCTTCCTTTACTCCCCACCCACCCCCTTCAATCATGTAGTATTTGTTTGTTTGTTTGTTTAAGTTAACTTTAAAAATTTTTATTTTTATTGTTGAAAGGATTAGAGGTGTCCCATTTTTGCCCCCTTGATTCCCTCCATCCTGCTTCTGCCCCTTCCCCAGGCCTTATCCCTGTTATTGCCTGTGTCCAGGGGTTATGCATATATGCATATAAGTTCTTTGCTTAATCTCTTCTCACCCTCCAACCTCCTTCCCTCTTCCCTGTGAGAAAAGACAGTCTGTTGCATTCGTCAGTGTCTCTGGGCCTATTTTGTTTGTCAGTTTCTTTTGTTCATTAGCTTCTTCTTAAAGAAGACCCTTCATCATTTCATGTAATACTGGTCTGGTGGTGATGAACTCCTTTAGCTTTTTCTTATCTGTGAAGCTCTTTATCTGACCTTCAGTTCTAAATGATAGCTTTGCTGGATAGAGTAATCTTGGTTGTAGGTCCTTGCTTTTCATCACTTTGATTATTTCTTGCCACTCCCTCTGGCCTGCAAAGTTTCTGTTGAGAAATCAGCTGATAGTCATATGGGTGCTCCCTTGTAGGTAACTAACTGCTTTTCTCTTGCTGCTTTTAAGATTCTTTCTTTGTCTCTAACTTTTGGCATTTTAATTATGATGTGTCTTGGTGTGAGTCTCTTTGGGTTCGTCTTGTTTGAGACTCTGTGTTTTCTGGACTTGTGGGCCTTTTACCTTCACCAGGTTAGGGAAGTTCTCGGTCATTTTTTCTTCAAATAGGTTCTTGATTCCTTCCTCTGTCTCTTCTCTTTCTGACATTCCTATGTTGTGATGTTGTTATGCTTCACGTTGTCCCAAAGGTCCCTTAAACTATGCTCATTCTTTTTAATTCTTTTTTTCTTCTTGCTGCTCTGATTGGATGTTTTTTCTACCTTATCTTCCAAATTGCTGATTTGATCCTGCGCTTCATCCAACCGACTTTTTATTCTTGATGTCAGATACGGTATTATTATTTTTTTGAAAAAATATTTTTATTGATTTTTTAAAGAGAGAGGAAGGGAGAGAGAGAGAAACATTGATGTGAGAGTGCAACATCAATCAGCTGCCTCCTGCACACCCCCTACCAGGGATTGACCCTGTAACTGTGGCATGTCCCCTGACCAGGAATTGAACCAGCAACCTTTTGGTGCATGAGATGATGCCCAACGAACTGAATCACACTGGTCAGGGTGGTATTCTTCATTTTTTGACAGTTTTTTTTCATCGTTCCTCTGTCATTTTTCATGCTGTTGTAATTCTCACTAAGTTTCTTGGACATCCATATAACCCTTACTTTGAACTCTATATTTGATATATTGCCTGCCTTAATTTCATTTAGCTCTTTTTCTGGAGAAGTCTCTTGTTTTTTATTTGGGGCCTGCTTCTTTGTCTCCCTATTTTGGCTGTCTCTTTGTGTTTGTTTCTATATATTAGATAGATCTACTTTGATTCCCAGTCTTCGTGAGGTGGCCTTATGTAATACTTGTCTAGTGAGACTCAGTGGCACAGTCTCCTTGATCACTTGAGCTGGCTGCTGTAGGAATGTCCTTTGTGTTGATTATGTGGGCCCTCCTGTTGTAATTGCACCTTGATTGCTGTTGGCCCATTTGTATATGGGATCAACTCTCAAGTTTGCTGACTGTTAGGCTCAATCCCGACCACATGAAGCAGTGCTGATGCTGACCACATGAAGCAGAATTGCCTCAGCAAGATTTAGTGCCTACTGAGATCTCCCTTTGGATATACTGTTTATTTTTATTTTTTTGTTAATACTCACCTGAAGATATTTTTTCCATTGCTTTTTCAGGGAAAGTGAAAGGCAGGGAGGGAGAAGAGAGAGAGAGGGAGAGGGAGAGAGAGAGAGAGAGGGAGGGAGAGAGAGAGAGAGAGAGAGAGATAGAAAGATGAGGAAGACACATTAACTGGCTTCCTCCCGCATGCACCCCACCTGGGGGTCAAGGAATGAACCTACAACCAAGGTATGTGCCGTTGACCAGGGAATTGAACCTGTGACCCTTCACTGCACAGGGCAATCAATGCTCTAACCACTTAGCAACTCTGTCCAGGGCTGTATATCATGTTTATTAAGCTTATTGGATCCTGCTCTGATGTTTTTTGATACTGGCCGCTTGGTGTGTTGGTTCTGGACCTCTTGTGATGGACTCTGGAGTAGGCCAATATCAGATTTTCTTTGGTCCTTGACAATCTGTTTGGAGCTACAAACGGTCCACAGTGTATAGCTGCCTTTGCTGGGCTTGTGTGCAAGCTGTGCACCAAGGCCAGCTTTTACCAGTGCTCACCTTGGGGGGAGGTTAACAAAAGTCTCAAGGCACCCCAGCAAAATCGCCTCCTCCTAGCTCTGTCTGCTGGCTGCCTGTTAGGCTCAGTCACTGAAAAGGCCTTTGGCAGAGTCAGGATGATGGGACTTTTGGATTTACTATGAACGGGAGGTGCCATTAGGCTTCGGGGAAGATGATGGGTATGATCCCTGCCCCAGAGCCACATGGCTCAGTCTGTCCTGGATTTTGCCCTGAACTCAACACAGCAGAGCCACTAGAAGTCAGGTGGGTGGAGTCTCCAGAGACTGGAGATTGGGTCTCCTGGAAGCCGGGAGGATGGTTCTATTGGACCTCCCATGAGGGGAAGCACTGGTCAGGTTCACAGGAAATTGGAAGGAGTGGCTCCAGCCTCAAAGCCACACAGCTCAATCACTGGCATCCCCTGAGTCTGCCAGGACCTCTACACCCTGGCCATGGCAGCCAACTCCTCAGCAGGACCTAAACTCTGTAGGGTGGGATAAGAGGAAGTTCAGGGGGTTGGGCAGTTGCTTTCCCCCAGGCTGATGCTGCACAGAGGGGAGTACTCCACCCAAGAAAGATGGTGACTGCAGTGTCAAAGAATGACTGAGCACAGGGATCCTGGCAGCTGTCTCCCTAGCTCCCTTCTGCCACAAACCTCAGATTCTCCTCAGGTGACTCTAGTCGGCTCAGTCCTCCCTTTGCCGGAGCTCAGGATGAGTGGCTGTGAATGAAATTTTGTGCATTGGCCCTTTAAGAGGGTGCCTGTGTCTCTAGCTGTATCTCCCTGGTGGACATTAACTCCGCTGCTTTTCAGAGCCAGATGATATGTTGGCACCTCTTCCTGGCTCTGGTGCTCTGGGCTGGGGAGCCGGGCTTGGGGTTGAGGCCTCATGCTTCTCAGGAGGAATCCCCTGCAGCTGAGATATCCCTCCAGAACCTCAGCCACTGCCTGTGGGAGCGGGACCAGCCCTTTTTGTGTCTCTGCCCTTTCTGTCAGTCTTGATGTGGCTTTCTCTGAAAATCTTTGTTCCAAAGGCTTCTCTTCAGCTAGTCTTTAGTTGGTTATTCAGGATGATTGCTCCATAATTTAATTGTAATTCCAGCTTGGTCCTGGGAGGAGGTGAGGGTAACTTTCACTTACTCTGCTGCCATCTTGAAAATCTAAACAGCTTTTTAAAACTGTGATTTAGATAAATCTCAATAATTTATTTTGTAGCTTCTTGATTTTGAGGATTGATTGCAAAGACTTTTTCCACTCCAAGGTTATAACCTAATTCTCCCACATTTTCTTCTATTGCTTTTTTAAATTTAATTTTTACATTTAAATCATTGATTGATTTTGGGACTTATCCTATGAATGGTATGAGATATAGATACAGGTTTTACTTTTTTTGGATGTCTATCTCATCTCTAACTCAGTTATTTCAGATGCCACCTTTTTCACGTACTTACTACATTTTCTTTGTTATTTGGATCTATTTCTGGGTTTTATTCTATTTTGTTGATCTTTCTGTTAATGTACAAATACTTCACTAGTTTAGAGTTTGAAGCATTACATAACATTCTTATAGGGCTAGTACGAATCATAAGTGTACACTGTAAATAATTATCACAAAGTGAACACAGTTATGTAATCACTACCCAAATAAAAGAACAGTATATTATCAACACTCTAGAAACCTTCATTATGTCCACTCCTAACCACAATGCTCAGACTCCTTTTAAAGGAAACCATTATCCTAATTTGTAGCATCCTGAATTTTTTATTCTTTTTTATTTTTTGTATCATATATGGAATCCTATAGAATTTATTCTTTTACTCACATATTTTTGAGATTTATCCATGATGTTTGTCTACCTATAGTTTGATTTCTATATGTTATTTTATTAAATAAAATACTACAGTATATTTATGCATTCTACTGTTGACTTGGGTTATTTTCACTTTTTAACTCTTTGGAGTAATATAATATGAACATTCTATGTATTTAGGTACATAAGTGTATACATTTTTATTGGGTATATATCTCTTCATTCTCTTAATGGTATAATCTGATTTTAATGTAGTATAATTTACTAATCTTTTCCTTATGATTAGCTTTCATGTCCTAGAAACTTTTCATTCCCCAAGGTCCTGAAGATATTCTAAGTTCCCCTAGGACCCTCTTCCACCTCTGTCCACCACTATACCCCCTGCAATCACCACATTGTTGTCTGTGTCCGTGAGTTCTTTCTCTCTTTTCTTGTTTGCTCAATCCCTCCACTGCCCCCCAGCCCCAGCTATCTACCAGTCCTATAATTTGCATGCTTCTCAGTGTGACAAGGTGTTCCAGGCTCATCTTGGATATATCCTATTCGAGACCAGTAATGAGCCATTTCTCCAAGGAATTCTGATTCTGTCCGATGGCAAGTGGTATTTAGAGACTTCTGTCTCGGTGCCATGCCAGATGTGCCATTGCTATGGGATGAGTTTTTATTTCTATGCTTTTTCGGAAGCCAGAGACGGGAAATTAAAAAAATTAAGATAAAGCACAAAATGCACCAGTGGAGATACTTACATTTCACATTCAGAACTAGTACATTTTTAACCCAACTTCACTGATTTTAAACATTAGTATGTTCTTTCTCCTATGTTGAAAATCCTGGCTCTCAGTGTCACCAATGTAAGTATTCATTTGCTTTATCCCATAATTCACACAACAATACTAGTAATATTACAAAAATATGATTACTAAAAAACAGTTTTAATTTGGTTGTAGTTCTTTTATTTTTATGTTCTATACCATTAGAGATGTACAGTCATATGCATCTTGTGTTTTGTAGTCACTTAAAAAAGTTCTCCTCTGTGTAATCATGCTGCCCACTAATGCGTAGATTCATTTGTTTATGCTTTTTATTTTTAGAATTTGTTTTTTTAATTTAAAATTTGTTTTTATTTATTAAAACATTTTTAGAGTGAGAGGAAGGGAGAGGGATAGAGAGAAACATCAATGAGAGAGAGACATAGACATCCATTAGCTGCCTCCTGCATGCCCCCTACTGGGGATCGAGCCCACAATCCAGGCATGTGCCCTGACTGGGAATGGAACCATGATCTCCTGGATCATAGGTCGATACTCAACCTGTCTTCTAGTTCACTGGTATTTTTCATTGCTGTGTCCACTTTCCTGTTAAGCCTGTAGTGAATTTTTTATTTCTCACATCTTATTTTCCATTTTTAGCATTTTCATTTAGTTCTTTTTCATGGTTTCATGTCTCTGCTAAAATTACCGAGTTCTTCCTGCATGTTGTCCACCATTTACAAACTAGGTTTGTAAGCATATTTATCACAGTTATTTTAAAGGCAATGTCTAATTCCAGTATCTGGGCCACCTTGGGGTCAACTTATATTAATTCTTTCCTCTCTTGGTCATGGTTCACTTTTTTTGTCTTTTTGTGTATCTTTTAATTTTTCATCATATGCCAGGCATTCTCTATGAAAGAATAGTAAATATTGGAATAGATGATGTTTATCACCAAAAAAAGGACGTGCCCTTCTTTTTTTAAGGCCACTAGAGTGCAAGTTGAGCCAGTATAATCTGTAGTTGACTTGTGTTTGGGCTGTGTTGCAGCTTTAGTTTGATTCAGTTTTAGCACTAGTTTCAAATATTTTGAGGCAGGATCAAGACTTTCCTTTGTTAGAGCCACATGCTTGAGCACTATAGATTGCCCAGAGATTTTCAGCTGAGATTCCCAACTGTGTTTCCACCTCTCTGAACTGTGGGAGACCTTTCCCTGTTGTAAAGCCTAATCGGTGGGCCTTCCAGTCACTATGGAGCTTTCTTTGCTCCCCATTCCCACCTTATGCTTTCTGTACCTTGGGAGATCTCTTTCAGCCTTGCACCTCCTCCTTTGGCCTTTTGAGGGCAGCCACCCTGTATGCCATAATGGCTTGGCATGCTTCTAAGGTGTTTTCTTCAAATCTCCTGATCTCACATTTCAGTAGTTGAAAACTCCGATTGCCTCAAGGAGGTTTGCTCATTTCTCTTTTGCTTCCAGCTGTTGTTCACTAACTGTGAGCCTTCCCTGAATACTATGCAAAAGAGTTGTTGAGTGGGTTCAAACTCCCTCTGTGCCTGAATTTCTTAAGATTCTAATTTGCTATGCTAGTCAACATGTGGCTGTTAACATTTTGGGTCATTTCTTCTACAACCCTATCAATGTTGGATTCTTCTTCCTCTTGCTGTTACACCAGGGACGAAAGCAGCCATGAGTCTCTTCTCTCCTATTAAAAACTCATTACTTCCTGAAATTAGTTCATTTAGGTCTATTTGTTCCTTTAGCACTTTGACTTTTAAAAAATATGGTTTTGTAGTTTACAGTCATGCACCACCTAATGATGGGAATACACTGAGAAATGTGTTGTTAAGCAATTTTGTCATTGTGCGAATGTCACAGAATGTATTTATGCAAACCTAGATGGTAAAGCCTACTACACACCTAGGCTGTATGATATAGCCTGCTGATCCTAGGCTATAAGCTTGTACTGTGTGTTACTGTACAAAAAACATGAGATTAAATCAAACACAAGAGAAAATAATGCAATTAAGAGACTAGGTAAACACCAGATATATGAGGCTGCTGCCGGCATAACACTGCATACCATTTTACAACAAACTTTTTTTTAATAATTAGAAAGAGTACATTCTAAAACAGTTGTTTGCACCCGGCCCGGCGTGGCTCAGCAGTTGAGGGTCGACCTAGGATCCAGGCAATCGGGGTTCGATTCCCGGTCAGGGCACATGCCTGGGTTGCGGGCTCGATCAATGACTCTCTCATCATTGATGTTTCTGTCTCTCTCTTTCCCTCTCCTTTCCTCTCTCTGAAATCAATAAAGATATATTTAAAAAATAAAAATAAAAAAACAGTTATTTGTTATTATCAAGTATTAGGTACTGTACATAATTGTATGTGCTATACTTTTGTATAACTGGCAGCACAGTAGGTTTGTTTACACCGGCATCACCACAAACGTGAGTAATACATTGCACAACAACATTATGATGGCTGTGACATCACTAGGTGATAGAAATTTTTCAGCTCCCTTATAATCTTATGGAACCACTGTCATATATGCAGTTCATTGTTGACTGAAACACCTTTATACAGTGCATGACTTTATCTGGCTTGTTTAGGTCGTTAGGGTGAGATAAATGATCTCATTCAATTGTCTATGAACAAGTGGAAGGAGAACTTCTAAAGTGTCTCCTTTTGTATTTGTTTTTCAGATTAATATATTTTGGTGGCTATGGGTGTAGGAGACACAATGAACTCCAAGACTGTTTTGATGTTCATGATGCGTCTTGGGTAAGAGAGTAATCACCATTTATATATTCCTCTAATTTAGTGTTATCTTAAAGTTTTTATAAATAATGAACCTACTCTTTCTCATTTTAATTTGCTCTAATTGACACTGTGAAAAAAATGTGTTTTCTCTCTTTCGAATTTGAATTCAATTAAAGGAAGTTCTCTCACCTTCATGGCTACTGGAGAAGTAACTTTTTTTTTTTTTAGTAATTTCTTTTCTTACATAGTTAATCACTTATATCTGTCTCTAAACTAGAGACTTTAGCACAACTGAGAAAAACTTTGTTCATAGGTAACTAGAGTGGCTACTGGTGACGTACACCTGCTTTTAGATATATGTACTAGAACTAGTCATAACTCTTACACAGAAGTTGGTAGTGATATTACCTTTACCTTTCTGGCTTATTCTTACTGGTTAGAGAATAAACTATGATTAATAAAAGAAGTCATAACTTGTAAAAATGAAATCTTTTAGAAGATAACTTTAAAAACCATTGATCTACCACCAAGATACACAGTAACTCTTCAGTTTTACCTTTTACTAGCTTACCTTATTATTGTACATTATTAATGTATATGAACAGTTTGTGTATATCTCTTTGTATATGGGTATTTAAAAAAAATTCTCCATGTATTTGCGTGGTTTTTTTTTTTTTAGCTTTTAATAGGAAATATTTTTAAAGCTTTACTATTTACAGTATTACTGATAATTTTCAGAAATATAACTTCCCATTGTTTGTATCTATTTTTACTCATCAGTGAAATCTCTCATGTTTTTCTCTCCTAGTACAGTTAGGTTAATGATTATGTCCTGAAATATTTTGTGTACAGTGGATTTTTTTTGGTTTAGATTCTAAACTAAGTAAAATTTTTAGTTTGACAAGTCCTGACAAAAGTGATGTGTTTCTGACATAAAACATAAATCTGGCATAAAGGTAAGCTGTGATAGAGCGTTTTAACAACCTGGAAGATTCTAAATACAATATAACTGTCTTGCTGATAATTTTGTCTCTTAGAAGACAAAGAAGAAAGTGAGTAAAAGTTTGACCTATAAGAGCAAATTGCTTGGTGAAGTAGAAATGATTGGAACTTATTTTTAATTAAATACATTTTTATTGATTTCAGAGAGAGGAAGGGAGAGGGAGAGAGAGATAGAAACATCAACGATGAGAGAGAGTCATTGTTCAGCTGCCTCCTGCATGCCCCCTGCTGAGGATCAAGCCTGAAACCTGGGTATATGCCCTGATGGGGAATTGAACCAAGATATCCTGGATCATAGGTGGATGCTCAACTGCTGAGCCATGCCAGCCAGGCTGGAACTTTTTTGAAAAATGAACAGTAGTCCTCCTAAAGTTTCTAGTAGCAAAGATTAGGGATTCTGAGCATGTACTTTAGAAAAACATTTCAAAATGTAAATGTCATTATGTATCTGCAATTTTATTTTTTATTTTTTTAAGATTTTTAAAATTGAATTTTAGAGAGCAAGAGAGGAAGAGTGAGAGAGAGAAAAACATCTGTGTGAGAGCATAACATGTATTGGCTGCCTCCTGCATGCCCCCTACTGAGGATCGAGCCTGAAACCCGGGCATGTGCCCTGACCAGGAATCAAACTGACAACCTTTTGGTGCACAGGATGATGCCCAACCAACTAAGCCACACCAGCCAGGGCTGTCCTCTGCAGTTCTAAAAGAGACAATCCTTTGAGGGAATTAGAAAATTGTTAACAAGTAAATTATGACACAGTACAAACAATACTATGAGAAGAAAAGTTGCCGGTGATGCTGCTGTGGTCTGGAGACCACACTTTTTGAGTCACTGGCATATGCATTAGCTTTATGAATATGATAAGATTTGTATTTTTGCAAAGGTGTCTCTTATTTAACCAGTCATATGAAATGAAACCATAACAATAATCTAAAAGTTATAAAATCTTTAAAAAATTTTTTAAATTTCTGTTTTAGGAAGAGCAGATATTCTGGGGATGGCATAATGATGTTCATGTATTTGACACAAAGACACAGAGTTGGTTTCAACCAGAAATTAAAGTAAGTATTGTAAAAAGTTACCTTTATATTTATATATTTATTGATACATTTAAAATATATATTTTTACTAAGTTATTTGGATTTTAATAATTGAGTTTGTAATTACATACAAAGGAGTTCTCTTGAGTACTGTCACTAATACTATTTTTTTTCAAATCACATATTTTTTCCAGGTTAGCTAAGGGTTTTCTAGAAAAATCTTGCAAAGAGGTGCCATCATCACTCTTTACCCACAACTGTGATGCCCTGATTTAAGGAAGATTCTTTTAAAAAATTATTTTGTAACCAAGTTCAGGATTTTTTAAAGCCCATGTTTCATAAACCCTTGAAACCAGGACTGCATGCAGTTGTAGCAAGGCAAAATTACATTATTAATGCTCTCATATGCTAGTGAGCAAACAGAAATCAAATTAGTTTAAGGAGCAGTGAATTCTCACAGCTGGAAAGTATATTTTAGAGGAGCTCACATGGTGAAAGAAAGCTGTGGGGACCAGGAACTCAGGAACTAGAGCAGGTTACTCAACACCAGCACTTTCATCTCTCTTTGTCTGCCCCATTTCTTATTGTGTGCTAGCTTCATTCTGTTTACTGAAGACTGGATGGCTCGTTTAGGAGGGAATATGGTCTTGGCTACACAAGCAGTTCCTTCTATTGGTGCCGTATTCTCTCAGTGTTTATATATCAATTCTAGAAAAGGACTCTGGCTCTATGTGTGCATATTCCTACTCTTCCCATCAGTCCCCATTGCCAAGGGGATGATTGGCAGGGCCTACCCCTGTGGGAGCAGGGTATTGTGACTGATAAACTCACCAGAACTGTGCAGAATAGAATGCTGAACAGGCAAAACCGAAATTGTTCACTATATGCATGCATGACTAAAATTCTTTACAGTCCAATTTCTGCTGATGGAAGTGATTGGAGGCTCTATGCAAAATAGTGTTATAAGATAACACCCTTCTCAGCATCCTCTTTTTCCAAGCCATGAATGTCAGGTTTCCAGTGCTCTTCTATTCTCTTCACCCCATTTCTAATTTTAGAACTGATCAATTGTCAGTCATTTATACTTGTTGATTGGTTTTTCCTTCAGTCGACATTTGAATTTTAAGATTGGTGTCTTTTATTAATGAAGTAAAAGCATTTTATCACTGTTAAAATAATTTCATATCAGCCAGTAGGTAGAGAGAAATATTACTGAGACTGGATACACTGAAACTCCTCCTACTTCCTTAGAGAATAAGCAAAGGGCTGGAACTGCCAAAGGCATGTTTTTAAATGTGTTCCTATGGATAAGGAAGCTGAGGGAGCTTATAATCAGTTCTTTGGACCTCAAAAGTCATTCTTTGACTCCTTTCTCTCCTTATCTAAATCCATATCCCTCCCCTCCTCCTTCTCCAACAGAAGTATATGACTTCTGCACATGACGTCAACAGATAATGCTATTTTAGTTAGTATTTAACAATATTTTCACTGTAATTTTTCTGCTGATGTCTTCAAACAAATTCTTATAGTATTTATATTGTACCTGGAAGTTTTTCCAGCATGGTTAAAGCTGGAATCTGTTCTCTTTATTTTTTAAGACATTCTTAATTCATTATTCCCAAACATCTGCATCATAAGGCCAAGCAACATGGTAGAGGGTAACAATTATTGGTGTTGAAGTTGAAAAAACTGAATTTGCATTTTTCCCCTTTTTATTTTATTTTGTTTTATTTTATTTTCCATCACCATTTATCCCCCATGCCCTCCTCTACCTCCACTCACCCTTCTACCTGAATATGCATTCTAATTGTGTCATGAAATACCTTGTGCTTTAGAAAAGCCCCTTAGTGTGTTATCTATAAAATGGGAGGTTGGAAGTGTTTTCCTACATGGGATTTTTACCTCTGGAAGAGCAATATACTAGTAACAGGGATCTTTGAGTTATTTTCAGTATTTCAAACAACCTAATAAACATTGTGCATTACTTGTACAGTTAGGAACACAGACTAATGCAAATGTCATTTCTTTGTTTTTGTTTGAAATTGTTTGAACTCAGTTTATTCAGAAGCTTTGGTTTGCTAATAAATGTATTTTATAAGTTAAATGGAGAAATTCAATATTTATTTAATAATAAATGTGTTTATAGTAGAAGAATTATTCCAAATTTCAGATTAGAGATGAGGTAATAATGAAAATTTTGTTTTACTGGAAAGGCAGGGAACCACAACTCTAATGGTTCTCTCTCACTTATTTAAGTGTTATATAGGTAATATCTGAATTATTTCTTACCATGTTGACTTCAGCACAGTTACTAAAGTAACTTGAGAAGTCTAGGGAGTTATGGTATTAGATGTAGAGTTTAAGTTTCCTGTGTTCACATCAGTAGCCAGTGAACTGAAAATGTTGGGTTCTTTTAGAACATGGAATGAAATACACACACAAAGGCACCCACTAGGAACACATGAATATTATGCTTAACTTTTTTGCTTCAAATCTTATTCATTCGTCTACTCATTATACTCCCTCTTTTCCCACCAATCCAAAACATCTTTAAAGTAAAGAGCTGATATATTTATTCAAAGTAAAGTATAGAGAAGTGTTATCAGTTAATGTGAAGAGCTTTAATGAGAGATAAAGCACTGTTTGGCTTAAGTAAAAAATGAAATTCTTACTGTGGAATTTGAAGCACCAAGAGCTCTGGGGGGAAACCTGGGTGCGCATCTTGCTCCTTTACAAAAGTACCCAGCCCCAGCAAAGGGAACTACAAGCAGTGGAGTGCGAAAAACTTCAAACAGGGTACTTAAGGCCAGTCACAAACAGTGTCTGACACTGACCTGCACCAGACACCATCCAAAAGACTGGGAGTCCTAGCAGTTCTATCGAATATATAGAACCAAATCCAAACAGGCAGCCAAGATGGGGAGAAAAACAAGCCCCAAGTGAAAGTACAAAATAATTTTCCAGAATAAGAGCTAAATGAAATGGAGATAAGCAATCTATCAGATATAAAGTTCAGAATATTGATCTTAAGGATACTCAGTAGCATGAGAAAAGATGTGGAAACTATGAAGGAAATTAAGAATGACATAGTAGAAATAAATACACTGGAAGGGATAAACAGCAGATTACAGGAAGCTGAGGGTTGGATCAGCAAATTAGAAGACAGGATAGAAATAAACTCACTCAATCAGAGACCGAAAAAGAAAAAACAATTAAAAAACAGGAGGACAGCTTAAGGGAGCTGTGGGACAACATGAAACATTACAATATTTGCATCATAGGAGTGCCAGAAGATGTAGAAAGTAAGCAAGAGTCAGAGAACCAGTTTGAAGAAATAATGGCAGAAAACTTCCCTAAACTGGTGAAAGAAAAAGTCACACAATTTCAGGAGGCACACAGAGTCCCAAGCAAGAAGAACCCAAAGAGGCCCACACCAGAAATATCATAATTAAAATGCCAAAAATTCAAGACAAAGAGAGAACCTTAAAGGCAGCAAGAGAAAAGCAAGTTGATCAGGGTGGTGGTTGCTGATGGTTAGGTGTCTGTGGTAATTTCTTAATATAAGACAACATTGAAGTGTGCCACATCAATTGACTCTTCGTTTTGTTAATGCTTTCTCTATAGCATTCGATGCTGATTGATTTCATCTTACCCACAGTAGAATGTCTTTCAGAATTGGAGCCAATCCTCTCAAATCCTGCTGCTTTATCAACTAAGTTTATGTAATATTCTAAATACTTTGTTTTTTCAACAGTCTTCACAGCATCTTCACCAGGTATAGATTCTATCTCAAGAAACAAATTTCTTCACTCATCCATAAGAAGCAACTTCTCATCTATTCAAGTTGTATCATAAGATTGCAGTAGTTCAATCACATTTTCAGGCTCCACTTCTAATTCTAGTTCTCTTGTTATTTCCACCACATCTGCAGTTACTTCCTCCACTGAAGTCTTGAACCCCTCAAAGTCATTCATGAGTGTTGAAATAAAATTCCTCCAAATTCCTGTTAATGTTGATATTGTGACTTTGTCTCATGAATTACTAATGTTCTTTTTTTTTTTTTTTTTAATATATCTTTATTGATTTCAGAGAGAGGAAAGGAGAGGGAGAGAGAGAGATAGAAATATCAATGATGAGAGAGTCATTGACCAGCTGCCTCCTGCATGCCCTTGACTGGGGATCTAGCCCGCAACCCGGGCATGTGCCCTGACCCAGAATTGATCCCCGATCGCCTGGATCCTAGGTCCATGTTCAACCGCTGAGCCACACCTAGCCGGGCACTAATGTTCTTAATAGCATCTAGATTGGGGAATCCTTTCCAGAAGGTTTTTAATTTACTTTGCTCAGATCCATCAGAGGAATCACAATATATGGCAGCTATAGCCTTATGAAGTATATTTCTTAAATAATTATCCCTTGATTCGTGGGCTGCAGAATGGATGCTGTGTTAGCAGGCATGAAAGCAACATTAATTTTACTGCACATCTCCATTGGAGGTGACCAGGTGCACTGTCAATGAGCAGTAATATTTTGAAAGGAATCTTTTTTTTCTGAGCTGTAGGTCTCAACAGTAAAATTGGACTTAAAATATTTAGTAAGCAATGTTGTAAACAGATGTACCGTCATCCACACTTTGTTGTTCCATTTATAGAGCACAGGCAGAGTAGATTTAGCATAATTCTTAAGGGTGTTAGGATTTTCAGATAGTAAGTGAGCATTGGTTTCAACTTTAAGTCACCAACTGCATTACCTCCTAACAAGAGAATCAGCCTGTCCTTTGAAGTTTTGCATCCAGGCATTGACTTCTCTCTAGCTAGAAAAGTCCTAGATGGCATCTCCTTCCAACATAAGGCTGTTTTGTCTACATTGAAAATCTGTTGTTTAGTGTAGCTACCTTCATTAATTATCTTAGCTAGATTTTCTGGATAACTTGCTGCAACTTCTACATCAGAACTTACTGCTACACCTTGCACTTTTATGTTTTAGAGATAGCTTTTTTCCCCTTAAACCTCATAAACCAACCACTGGCAGCTTCAAACTTTTCTTCTGCAGCTTCCTCACTTCTCTCAGCCTTCACAGAATTGAAGAGTTAGGGCCTTACTCTGTATCAGGCTTTGACTTAAGGGATGTTTGGTCTGTTTTGATCCTCTAGCCAGACTACTAAAACTTCCTGCATATCAGAATAAGAATGTTTCACTTTATTATTATTGGTTTGTTTACTGGAGTAGCTCTTTTAATTTCCTTCAAGAACTTTTCCTTTGCATTCAAATTTTGATTAACTGGTGCAAGAAGCCTAGCTTTCAGCTTGTCTCAGCTTTCAATCTGTCTGAGCTTTTGATATGCCTCCTCACTAAGGTGAATCACTTGTAGCTTTTGATTTAAAGTGAGAGACATGTGACTCTTCCTTTCACTTGAACACTTAGAGGCCATTCTAGGGTTATTAATAGGCCCAATTTCAATATTGTTGTGTCTTAGGAAATAGGGAGGCCTGAGGAGAGGGACAAAGATGGGGGAATGGCTGGTCAGTGCAGCAGTCAGAACACAGACAACATTTATCTATTAAGTTTGCTATCTTACATGGGTGCATTTCATGGCACCCAAAAAACAGTTACAATAGTAACATCAAAGATCACTGATCACAGATCACCATAACAAATATAATAATGAAAAGAGTTTGAAATATTGCGAGACTTACCAAAATGTGACACAGACAACGAAGTGAGCAAATGCTGTTGGAAAAGTAGCACTGATAGACTTGCTTCACACAGGGTTGCCACAATCCCTCAATTTATTAAAAACGCAGTATCTGCAAAACACAATAAAATGAAGCACAATAAAACGATGTGTGCCTGTGGTATTTGTCTTTAATTATAACTATTTAGAGCAGCGATTTTCAAAGTTTTTCATCTCATGGTGCACATAAACTACTAAAATTCTGCAGCACACCAAAAAATATATTTTTTGCCAACCTGACACAAAATATAGGTATAATTTTGATTCATTCACACCGAACAGCCATTGTTGTGGTGGCTGTTGTCATTTTTTAAATTTCACAGTCTAAGGGAAGAAAGGTCAGTGGTCCTGACTAAATAGTCAGGTACTGCATGTTTAAAAATTCTTGCAGCACATCTGTATGCCTGCTGAGGCACAGCAGTTGAAAATCGCTAATTTAGAGTGAACTTTTATATTAGACTTTCTAATGTAATTACATAGATAATGGTAATTTAGCAGTCAAGTATTTCTCATACTAAGCATAAGAATGTGACGGCATTTCACGTGTTTCAAGTCTTCGCACTCTGTTTTCTGATCTCTGCTTGCAGGGTGGAGTTCCACCACAGCCACGAGCTGCACATACATGTGCAGTTCTTGGAAATAAAGGCTATATCTTTGGTGGACGCGTTTTGGTTAGTATTTTTTTTTAATTTCTTCCTTATATATTTTTTTAAAAATTATCTTTATTGTTGAAAGTATTACAGATGCCCCTTTCTTTCCCCCATTGACCCCCTCCACCCTGCTCCCACCCCCTCCCCAGGCCTATTATGGACTATTGTCTGTGTCCATGGGTTATGCATATATGCCTATAAGTTCTTTGGTTAATATTCTACCCCCCTTTCCTCTGAGATTTGTCAGTCTGGTCCATGTTTCCATGCCTCTGGTTCTATTTTATTCACCAGTTTATTTTGTTCATTAGATTCCTTGGTCATTTATTTTTATTTTTATTTTTTAAAAATTTATCTTTACTGTTGAAAGTATCACGGATGTTCTCCCCCCCGCCATTGATCCCCTCCACCCTCAACCCATCCCCTCCCCAGACTTTCACCACACTATTTTCTGTGTCCATGAGTTATGTATATAATAAGTTCTTTAGTTAATCTCTTCCTCCCCACGGCCCCTCCCCTTGGTTAGGATTTTGAATGGAAATAATCTTTTTATGTGTGATACTTCTTAAAGAAACTTATCCTCTGTTCCCAAACGGATCATACATGAATAATCACAGATGGTTATAACTCATTTTAATGAGGAGAATTCTTCACTTTAGTGTATTAGTAGGAAAGTTTAATTTCTTATCATCTAAATCCTGTTAGTTTAAACTCATTTTTTCCTTTCCCCCTTGACATATTAATTTGGTAGCTCTGTGTTAACTTTATTAATGCTCAGCATTGTTTCTCAATATATAAACTTATGATATTAAGCAAAATGGAGATCATCTATTTTTAATATAAACTATTTTAAAACCAAAATTATAGCTTATGAAAGATGTAAAACACTGACCAGTTTAACACACTTTTATTTCAGCAAACTAGGATGAATGATTTGCACTATCTAAACTTAGATACCTGGACTTGGTCTGGAAGGTAGGTATGAGATTTGTTTGTTTTTATCTATAGGTATGTCTCTCTGTGTGTGCACATGCACCATAATCCAAATTTGGATCTCTAAAACTGAACTATTATTTTTTCTTCAGATTATATGTCTAAGCAAGGAATATATAGATTTAAAGAGAGTTTGTTCTTTAACCAAACTATATAAAACATGAGAATACTAGCAGTTGAAATTGATTATGTAAAAGTACTGCTTGTATTCTTGAGAGCTGGTCAGTAGAAGAAGTAAAGGAATGGTTTAATAGGGTCACACAGGTGAACAGAAAATGGAGTGGATAAAAGTCAGATTTTGTTTATGGTTCATAATATATATTTAGCAGTAAAATAAATATATTTAGGTATCAATTCAGCTGTTCATGTAATGAGATGAACTCAGCTATATATTATTCCAAAGTATAAATGTTATCAAAAATAAAACCATAAAAGTGCAAGAAGAAAATATAACAGGTTATCTGTAAAATCTTGCCATGGAGAAGGCTTTTCTAAATGTGATATAAACTCAAAATTCACAAATTAAAAGATAGGTTGATAAAACTACTTAAGAATTATTTCTGTGTAGAAAAATATACCACAAAAATTTAAGAGGCAAATTGGAAAATGCAAACAAAAAAATAAATTAGAAGTAATATTTCTAAAAAAATATTTTTTGTGTGTGTTTGACTTACACAGTATTTTTTATTTTGAATTTTTCTTTTAAAATATTTTTAAATTTTTAATTACAGTTTACATTTAATATTATTTTGTATCAGTTTCAGGTATTCAGCATAGTGGTGAGACAATCATATACTTTACACAATATTTATAGTATTTCTAACAGAGAGGGCTGAGATCCACAAGAACTAAGTTGGTAAGAAAAAGATAAATATCAAATAGGAAAGTGGACAAAAACCATGAATGAGCAACTCATAGAAGAAATACAAATAGGCAAAACTATTTTAAGAAGATGTTCAACTTCATAGAGTATTAAAGAAATGAAAATAAAACTAGTTTTTACTTACCAGATAAAAGTAATTACATATGCCCAGTGTGTGCTAGATTGTAACAACATAATTAGTAGAAGTATAAGTTGGTACAGTTTTTCTGGAGGGTGTTCTGGCAATATGTTTAAAATAGAAAATGGAATTTCTACTTTGATCCAGAATGTCTCTGAAGACAATAATTGGACAAGTATATTTATGCGTGCATACACAAAAATGTTTATTGCAATCTTATTTATAAAAACAAAAACTTGCCCTGGCTGGTTTAGCTCAGTGGTTAGAGCATCAGCCCACAGACTGAACGGTCCAGATTCGATTCCAGCCAAGGGCACGTACCTCGGTTGCAGGCTTGATCCCTCGCCCCAATAGGGGCCTGTGTGGGAGGCAACCAACCAGTCAATGTGTCTCTCTCACATTGATGTTTCTCTCTCTTTCCCTCCCCCCCCGTCTCTCTTTTTTCCACTGTCTCTGAGAAGCAATGGAAAAAATATCCTTGGGTGAGGATTAAAAAAACAAAAACAACAAAAACTTGAGATCAACCTTCATGCCCACAAGTGGGGATTGTTAAACCACGGTATATCTGCCCAAAGGGCTGCCATGCTTCCATTACCAAAGGAGTCTACTTCATGGAAATATTCTACAACACACTGGGAGAGTGAAAAAATTACAGAATGGAAGATATCCCATTTATATATTTTTAATAAATATTTATATAGACATTAAAATCTGGAAACATATATACGGAATTATTATTTCTTATTGCTGGAAGACAGAATTATACAACTCATTAAAAATATTTTTGTGGTGGTTGAATGTTTTCTAACCAAAATGGTTCTTTTTTGTTGTTTTTTTAATTTATTGATTTCCAAGAGAAGAAGAGAGAGGGAGACAGAAACATCAATGATGAGAGAGGCATTGATCAGCTGCCTCCTGCATGCCCCTGACTAGGGACCGAGCCTGCAACCCGGGCATGTGCTCTGACTGGAATCGAACCACAGTCTCCTGGATCCTAGGTCGATGCTTAACCACCGAGCTGTGTCCGACCGGGCATAACCAAAATGTTTTTATAGTCAACAAAAATAATAAAAATATTTCCAGTTTGGAAAAAACAAATTACATCTTCCACAAATAATCCATGTTCTTTTGGAGCATTCCAGAATGCTGGAGAATTGTGCCTTCTCACCTCCTAAATTAGTTAAACTTGTGTGCTTATGATTTTACTTCTGTTTCTACTTTTTAAGGACTAGAACAGTATTTGTTTGAAATCTTTAGAGTTTTTTTTCTGGATCTGGAATGGCTTGCATGCTTTTATTTTGAAGCTAGAATGAAGATGATACTTTGGGAAATTCTACAACAAATACCCCAAGTAAAAACAACAACAAAATCCCAAAATATCATTGAGGAAATCTGCTGAAAACACAAAATTAAATATGAAACAACAGTTAAAACTTAGAGACATGAGAATAATTATGTTGAAACAACGAGGAAGCTTATTGATGAACCAACAAGAATGATGCTGAGCGTGCATTGTGAATTAACTTCAAATTAATTTTCAATGTGTTCTGTGAACAGGTGGAATAGATACCAAGAGGAAAGATTGTTTAAGCTCATTTAAGAATTTAAGACATTTAAAAAAATTTTTAAACTAGTGAGAGCAAATTTTCCCTTTAAGATCTGAGATGACTGAAAACCACTTATTTTGACTAACACAGTACCCAGAATTTTATAGTTTCCTTTTGCCACAGGATTCCTATTAGTGGAGAAAACCCTAAACATCGATCATGGCATACTTTAACACCAATAGCGGACGATAAGCTTTTCTTATTTGGTGGATTAAGTGCGGACAATATTCCATTAAGTAAGTGAATTCATGTTAGGCCTACAATTATTGTCTTTTTTTCCTTAGATGTAGTTTATACTTAAGGTATCTTCCCTTTTTTTCTGATTTTATGCTCTGCCTCTATTTTATCTGCAACCCTATGCTTGCATTTAGAATTAGGAGTGGATCGCTTTGCTTCTGTAGCCTTGGCTCTTGATTTTCTCCTGCTTCCTAGGGGTAGAGAAAAGGAAGGGTGGGTGAAACTAGGTGAATTAAAGCCCCTTTCAGCCATAAAACCTATGATTCTATGTCCTCCTGATTTTTTTTTAATCCTCACCCAAGGAGTGAGGATATTTTTTTCCATTAATTTTAGAGAGAGTGGAAGGGAGGTGGGGAAAGGGAAAGAGAGAGAGAAACATCAATGTGACAGAGATACATCCATTGGTTGCCTCCCACCCGCACCCCAACTGGGGGCAAGATCCAACCTGCAACCCAGGTATGGGCCCTTGACTGGGAATCGAGCCCTGGACCCTCTGGCACGCAGGCCGACGCTCTAGCCACTGAGCCACGCTGGCAGGGCTCCTCCTTATTTATGATCCAGATGCTTAGGTTGCAGGCTGGAAAGCAGATTAGAAGAGCAGCCTTTTCCAGAATGCTCTGGAAATATAAGGTGGGAAGGCCTGTTGCTTCTCTCTTTTTTCCCAAACTATAAAGGAAAGTGCCTAGCTAGAATTTTTTTAAACTCCTTTCACTGTTGAACCCAATGACTGTGGATTTTGAAATGCAGTTTTTCTTTTCAGCAGTACAGTTATACCATCAGGATACACAAATGACCAAGAATATCCACTTCTTAGTCTGACGTACTAAATGTTTTGTATTTTTTTAACTCAAAAGTTTCCTTTGGCTAGAGATGTTTTCATTAAGAGAACTTATATACCATTAAGGCCATTTCTATAATCTTATATAGGATCTGGAAAAAACTTTTTTTTTTCCCCCACAAAAATTTATTGAGCGTCATCTGTATATCTGGCAGTCTTCTGGCCAACGAACTCCAGAGGTTGGCTGGAAACAGCAGTTCCTTGTAGGAGATGTTAACTATTGCAGAATATTATGTTTCTTCGATTTCTGGGGATTTTAATTAGAAGAGATTTGGAATCTAATAAAAAAGCTAACATCCATTTCACTAGAGATTGTTTAATATCATATCTTCATGAGCACTACCGTTTTTAACTCCTACTTGTTTGTTTTGGTCATTGACCTATGGGGAATTAAATGTCCTTATTCTTTAAAAAAGTTTTTTTAACTTTAACTTTTAAATTAACTTATTTTGCAGTTACAGTTGATATACACTATTATATTTGTTTCAGGTGTAGAAAAAGTGATCATCCCAATAAGTCTAGTACCATCTGGAAATGTCCTAACTCTTAGTCCAATTTCCTCCTTTATAGATTCAGCTTAGGATGTGGTCATATGTGTTTTAGATAATACTAAGAAATAATTTTTAGTTTTGTTGACTGTGATAATGGCATTGTAGTTATGTGACAATGGCATTGTAGGTATGTAAAAAAATTCCATTTTTTAAGCAGTGCTTACTGACGTATGTATGGGGAAAATGAGTGGAGATTTAGGATTTGCTTTAGAATAACTCAGCTACAATAATAAAAAGAAATAAATGGAGCACATGTGACAAAATCTAGGTAGTTGTTGAATCTGGGATATGTGTGGGTTTGTCATGTTCACTCTACTTTTCTATATCTCTGATTGTTTTTATGAGAAAATATGCACACACACAAGATAGTTGCATAAATGAAACTTGATAAATTTGGATGAAAATTAAAATTTTATCTCAAAGACTAAATCTTAAGTTTCAAACTGTCATAATATTACAGGTGATGGTTGGATTCATAATGTTATAACAAATTGTTGGAAACAGCTGACACATTTACCTAAAACAAGACCCAGGTAAGTCAGAAGTTGACAAATAGTAAAATAGTTAAGAATTTTTTAAGTATTAAAATATAGCACTGAATTTATAGTGTTTGCTATTAAAACCATAAATCACTAGGAGGGATGTCTTCCAAATATGCTTGATGTTACCTAAATAATTTAATTATAATTTAAGTTATATCTGATTTTTAGAAATGATTTATTCTGTTTCTACCCATATTTGCATATTTGAAACTATTCTTTTAGCTAAATGCATAATCTTGCATGATAAATATGAAAAGACTAAGGAATTGAAAGTATATAATGTTACTATTTTTAATAAGTAGACAAGAATGGGGTTGGCTTTAGTAGTACTTATTTGTTTATGGAAGAGGTTTAGAGCAATTTAATGGGGAAATTGCTTTCATGTTCATCAAGTAGATGGCAGGTTATTATTTTTCTTTATTAACTGTATATTGTACTCATTAATGTGATTTTTTGAAAAAGAAAACATGTTAGTTTGTGGTATATTAGAGTACAATTTTCTGCAAAAAATTGTAGAAAGAATATACTATTATTAGACTACAAAGAAAACCATATTAATATTGTAATTCTTATTTTTTTCTAATTTGATTGATTGGTATAATAAAAATATATTCATAAGAAATTAAAATTCAGCACATTATAATTATTATAGATAGTAATAGATTTTATTCTTTTTAATGCCATGTATTTCAGATTTTTTACTCTAGATTATTTATACTAATGTGAAGTCAAATTAATGGCATGCACTTCAGTAATTTAATATATGACAAGTAATTTACTTGAGAAAAATACTTGAAAAAATATATATCTCATTGTGTATTTCTGTATTAATATGCATAATATATTTAGAGTTGATCATAATTCTATGTATAATTCTTATATTTTCATGTATAAAAATTTATTGGAATGTATTATTTTAGCAATTCTGGATCTTTTGTAATATATATTTTAATTTAAAGAGTTTCATATTAAGATATAGGAGCCCAGAGTTCTAGTCCTTGCTCAGCTACTAGTTAGCATTTTGGCTTTGGGAAAGTCACTTAAGAAACTGAGCATCATTTTCTTCCTCTGTGAATTGAAGGACTTGGACTAGATAAGCTCTTCATTCTGTTCCAGTTGTTTGATTGTATGATGCATTAATTATAGACCAAAGTGGTAATAAGAATGTTTAATTTTTAAATTGGTATTTTATATTTCAATCTTTAATGAGTAATTAGAGCAATACAACTATGATCAATAATATACTAGTTAGAACTGAACTATGTAAAGAGATTTTTTAAATTTAGCTGATGTGTCATGTAAATAATATGCTTTATTAGAATGTTTAGGTGATAAGTTTAGAGCAGCTGTGAGAGGACATAAACTATCAGTCTGTAGAAAAAACATCAGGTTGCAAGCTAGATGTCACCAAAATCAAGGCAGGAAAGGCTTTCCAGTGTTCTTCGATGATGAAGTCGAGGCCAGAGTTTCCATAAGGCAGATAAGACAGAGGCAGATCTATCTTCAGGTATGAGGTGAGGAGGAGAACAGGTGGGATACAGTTTAGTGTAAGGAGAACATATATATGTGTATATCTACTAATTTTTTATGAAAGTGAGAATTTACTTAACATCTAAATGCATCTTGTGCAAACTTTTCCAAGCTATAATTTGAAATGTAAGCTGCCCAATTCTCCTCTTATAATTCTACAGCAGGTTTCTCAACCTGGGCACTATTGACATTTTGGACCAAATTCTTTATTGTGAGGGGCGCCCTGTGCACTGGAGGATGTTTAACAGAATCTCTGGCCTCTACCCACAAGATTCCAATAGTACTGCCCCTCCACCCAACTTGCAGTTATGATCAAAAAAATCTCCAGATATTGTCAAATGTCCTCTTGGGGGCAGAAGCGCCCCTGGTTGAGACCCACTGTTCTGCAGTGTTGCACTCTCTTCTACAGGTCTCGTCTTAGATAAAACAATGCTTGGTTGAGAAGCCATCTATCTAGCTATATCTGGTCATCTGTATAGGTGACTTTCAGCAAAGAACTTTCTTAAATGTCTGTAAAAGATTATCTAACAAGGTGTTGGCTCTAGAGCTTTAGATAATGTTGTATCCCATGAGCATTGCCAAGGTTATGTGACCTCTCCAGTAAATTAAGCTGTTGCTTCCCACATATGAGGACTTCATTGTATTCTGTTTCCTTTATTCTATCCCTCTTCTGGTCCCCCTCTCCAACCTCTGGGTATTACTGAAGATTTATATCAAGTTATGGTCTAACATACAAGTTGGAGAATTGGGCAGAGTATTTCCCAAAGTCTCTAATGACTCAGTTCTATCCTGGGTCCCCAATGTATTTGTCATTGAATGTGTCATGGTTGTTTGAGGAAAGGATTTGATTTAACAAATTGTGCTCAATCCCACTGTTTGCACTTGTGGAAGTTAAGTAAAAAGGATTAATATACTAAAAATAAGTTATGTGGTTAAAAAAAAGTGATAATATATAATTCTTTACAGAACCTATTGCTTCAGCAATTTTTTCTGTTAAGAGAAATAATCAAAATACTTTCAAAATCGAAGCAATGACTTTGTAACCCCTCAATTTATCTTTTAAAATTGAGAGATTTATGTGTACTTTTTTTTCTGAGAGTTTGAGCCCCAGAAATATTGAACTCTTTAGAACTATAAAAGTGTTCTTGGTAAATGATGTGAAACTGGAGATGGATATAAGCTATCAGACCATGTTCAAAAGACATTAGATGCTCCATTCCTTTATGAAATGATTGGTTTATTTAATCACTGAATAAATTATGCTGGCATTTTGTGTTTGCTTCTGTTAATCGAAAGTTTTTGATCACCTACTGGATACAGAACATCATAATGGACATTTTTAAAGAGAAGCATAAAATTAAATTACCCAAATTCCAGTGATGTGCTGGTAAACAGTTAACACTGCTCTCCAAGAAAAACAAAACAAACAAAAGCCCTAATTTGTAGCACTTGCTGATCTCCACCATGGCCATTTCAAGCTACCAACATGATGTCACTGAGCATGGAGTTGGATGGAAATATGCACAATTGGCTTTAACTAGCCAGTAAACTGGCTTCAGCACACCACTGTGGCATTTTTTTTTATTGTTGTTAATCCTCACTGGAGAATATTTTTTCCATTGCTTTTTCAGAGAGAGAGTGGAAGAGAGGGAGGAAGGGAACGGGGAAGAGAGAAAGAGAGAAACATCAATGTAGGAGAGACACATCGACTGGCTGCCTCCCACACGTGCCCCTACGGGGGGGGGGGGGCACTAACCTGCAATCCAGGTACATGCTCTTGACTGGGAATCAAACCCAAGACCCTATAGTGTGAGGGCCGACACTGTAACCACGGAGTCACATCAGCCAGGGCTACTGTGGCAATTTGTTACCTTAAGGATCTTATAGTTTTTGTGGGGAGCTAAAGGCACATACATCAAGCAATTAAAGAAGTATATAGAGCAGTTTATCTTCAAGTGTAAGTTCAGTTATAAAATGAGCACATAAATGTTGAAAGATGCTGAATAGAGAGGGTGATAGAACCAGTTTGGGTGGCATTTGGGGATTTTGAGCCTTTTGTGTGTGTGTGTGTTTTTAAGGCCCTGAGAGAATGACTTCTCATTCTAAGACTAGGAAATGGGATGAACAAAAGCCTAGAGACAGATATAAGCTTTACTTTTAGGGGATGCAAATAAATGAAGTTGCCTGAAGTAGAAGGTTCATTTGGGCAGAGGCAAGAGTTAAGTTTTATGGAAAAAAGAAATAGATGTTGGTCATAAATATTAGGAGAAGAAAAATGGCATAGGTGCCTTCTGATCAGGAAATGTCCATGGGTAAAAACAATATTTGAAAAATATTATATATCAGCTATATGTAGCTGAGAGAGATTAGAGGTAGAAAAATGAGGAAAATGTATGGTATTCTGTACCCAGAGTGACAAGTAGTGTGACAATGTAAATGAAAGAAAATGCCAAATTGGATTTGTCAGGCGACTAGGGAAGAGAGAACAGGAAAGAAAAAGTCAAAAATGATGAGTACAGAACCATGGCAGATAGTAAGAAGAAAAAATGGGAATGGTGACTATTTCTACTGAACAGTTCCTTTTATTTTTTTTTTAAAAATATGTCTTTATTAATTTCAGAGAAAGGAAGGAAGAAGGAGAGAGAGACAGAAACATCAATGATGAGAGAGTCATTGATCAGCTGCCTCCTGCACGCCCCCCCACTGGGGATAGAGCCCACAACCCGGGCATGTGCCCTGACTGGGAATCAAACCATGATCTCCTGGATCCTAGGTCGACGCTCAACTGATGAGCCATGCCCGGCTGGGCTGATCAGTTCCTTTTAAAATTATTTTGTTTTGTGACTAAATTATTTCAATACCTATGAGATAAAAAGATTAGAAAACAATTGGGAGATATAATGGGAAAGAGTTATTGGGTGTCATCTTAATTGAAGTGATATGATTTAATGAACTCTAGAACCTAATCCTCTGGTGATTCTAGAGGAATCTTTAAAATCTGTCCTCTGAGGGTAAATCAAAGGTGAAGTTCAGTCATGCCTCTTTTGAAAGAAATTACATTTTACAGTGTGCAATTGAAAACTGATTAATATGTGATATACAGTTTCTTCCTCGATAGTATTTCACTCTGTTTATACTTTTCAATCATAGGTTATGGCACACAGCCTGTTTGGGAAAAGAAAATGAAATAATGGTATTTGGTGGGAGCAAAGATGATTTACTTTCCTTGGATACAGTAAGAAAATTTCTTATCTAAATATTTCCTCTGAGTAATTGTGTTATTCATTCTAAATGGTTATTTGACAAGAATGTTAACATTCCCACATTGCAGAATATGAAAGGGCATGAAATGTCCCTCTGTGGTGTGACTAATCTTCCAAATAAGTGGCTCAAGGGAAGCATTTCAGAATATCTTAGGTTTACAAGTCAAAATAGGTCTACTAACTTCATTAGTCAAATTACTAAGAAGAGCTTTTAAAGGTCAGCTTTTCCTTTTCTTTTCTCTTTGCATCTCCCCATAGTATGGGTGTTTATAATTTTATTGAATTAAAATATTTGTAAGTAATATTTGATACATAAGAATAATATATGTAATGTATATGTAAACTACTTAGTGTAATAATAACTACTCATGAAATTTGCTACCTAACAATAACTAGAACATCATCAATGCTAGCTTTTTCCCTCAAGAGGAAACTGCTTTGAAATGCTTAAAGTGTATTTTCTTTTTATTTTGTGCATCTTTCGCCACTGCTTCACCCGTTTTACATTTACATTTAAAGCATTCCAGTTTTAAAATCTGATAAAACTAAGGTCAAAGGAATAAATGAGTAGCTTTTGGAGAGTACTGTTCTTTCACTCCTAACATCTTTGGAAATTCAGAGCAGGGTGCCACCCTCCTCCTCTGTATATGGTGGGACAGGAGTCAGAACTGGTTGCTCTGGTTTGCATGGAACACGTGGGCATAGCAGGCCTGAGCCTTCAGGGCTGGGCTGGGTACCAGCCAGGGTCCAACCAAGCAGGTGTCGGCTCCCTTTCATTTCTTCAGGCATTGTTCCTATGGAGTGGCCTGGCGAACCCTGAAATAAGGCGGCTTCTCTCCAGGAAACTTGGTTTATTTCATGGTTCTGAGGCCTCCAATTTAAATGTTATATATATTGAAAGTTTCAAAACTTTATTTGGCTGAGAATTCAGTGCTTCAATAAAAAATTTAAACCATAACTTGCATTTAATTAAAAAGCTAATTTAGTAGTTTGTCTTCTTTTTCTTGGCACTAGAAGTCTTTACTTAGGATACAAATTTTATCATTAAGATAGGAATTCTCATTAAAATCATGATCATAAATTATGAAATTCTAGAGACTATTTGAAAGGATTAATTTTCTGCTGACTCTTCCACTTTAATTTTTCGATAGAGTCATATTCAGAAAATCTTCTAGTTCTGTGATTTTTAAATTAAGAATTCCTAGGAAATCCTGGGACCACCTGGAAAAGGGAGATGGAGTAAGAGAAGATTTAAAAATAAGAGTCATTTGGAAGAATAAAGTTATGCTTAAAAAACAAAAAAGCTTGAAAATCAATACTATTCTCATTTTGAACTCACTGTTCTAAGAGAAAAACATGTTTCTGATTTTTAAATTTGCAATTATATAGATTGGTTAGGTAAAAATTGAGCCACTGAAAAATGGTAACCATGTATCTAAAATTTGTGTGGACACAGATGTGTCTGAATGTGTATGTTTGTGCATGCATGTGTACATGTGTGTTCATAGATGGAGAGAGATTTCTGTTTTATATAATTTTTTTTACATTTACAAAATAAAAATACTCAATTTCTAATGTGTTGTTATTTTTATAAAAAACCTTGCTAACTCCTTTTTATGTTGATTAGGGTCACTGTAATGATTTATTGATCTTTCAAACCCAGCCTTATTCACTACTCAGGTAAGTAAATTCGTCATTTTCATACATACACTATTAATATATGATCATTTCTTCCTCAGTCTTTGGGAAGCTTTGTAATATTTTCCCCTAATAATCACCTGAGGATATGTTTTTATTGATTTTTATTTATTTATTTTTAAATCCTTACCCAAGGATATTTTTTCCATTGCTTTTCAGAGAGAGAGTGGAAAAGAGAAAGAGGGAGGGAGGGAGGGAGGGAGGGAGGGAGGGAGGGAGGGAGGGGAGGGAGGGAGGCGGGCTAGAGAGAGAAACATCAATGTGAGAGAGACACATCGATTGGTTGCCTCCCGCATGTGCCCCAGCTAGGGCTAGGGATGGAACCTGCAACCGAGGTATGTGCCCTTGGCTGGAATTGATGTTTAAAGAGAGAGAAAGGGACAGATAGAAACAGAGAGGAAGGGAAAGAGAGAAACACTGATCGGTTGCTTCCCGTGTGCACTTCAACCAGGGATCAAACCTGCAACCTTTTGGTGGATGGGATGATGCTCCAGCCAACTGAACCACTTGGCCAGGGCAGCTTTATAATATTTTTCAGGTAATTTATGACTTGAATTTAAGAAAATGCTTAAATATATCAATGTTATTTTAAAGACTTAAACTATACAGGATAGTCACATTTTTGCTTTGCTTTTAAAATTGCAAATTTTAGTTCATATGGGAATATTAAACATACTGTATTTCCTTGATTCTAAGCCTGACTATTTTAACTTTTCTGAACTCAGAGTGTAAACACACATGCATGTATTTAATTCAGTAGAATTTCTTTTTTTATAATCCCAAAGTTGTTATTAAATTGGTGGTATGACTTATAGTGTCTTAGCTCATATACTTTCGCTTTAAAAGGAGTAAATACAAAGTTTAGTGGGAGGATTGTGGAAGAGTCCTCAATTCTGCCTGAGAGAGTTGCGAGGAAGTGTTTGAGTGAAGTAGAAATTGCCCAGTGAAGAAGTGTGGGTATTTTATGCATTAGGAATAACATGGGTGAAGGCATGGGCGGGGGAGAGATACGACGTGCTGTGTGTCAAGGAGTGTACTATAACTTCCAGACATTCTACAGGTTGAACCACTTGAAAACCAACGGACTAGCTTAAACTGGACCTTCCTGGAATCTTTCTTAACTGCTCTTTCTGTTAGTGCAATGTGTCCTGCACTTGCTGGACTTTAAAACATATTGATGCCTGTGTCCCACCCCCAAAGGTTGTGATTTCACTGGTCTGGGGTGTAGCGTGGACTTTGGAATTTTTTAAAGAACCCAAGGTAATTCTAATGTGCAGGGGAAGTTTGGAAATCACTACTATAATGATTTCTACTACAGAATATTTTTACTTAATTTTTGTTGTGAACATAACTGCTTTCCCTAAGTAGACAGCAAATTTCTTATTTCCAGGGATCAAGAATTATAATATTCGAGTGCCTACCACAAGAAGACACAGTGTTATGAAATGAAAAGTCACAACCTTCCCCTTAAATTGCAAATAATATAGAAGGCAGGCATTCAAGCAACTATAGGAGAAAAGGGAAAAAACACAACCAAAAATACATTTTTTTAATTGTAGTTTTTAAATATATTTTTAAAAATTTATCTTTATTGTTGAAAGTATTACAGATATTTCCCCCTTTTCCCCCCCATTAATCCCCTCCACCCCACATCTGCCCCAGGCCTTTACCACACTATTGTCTGTGTCCATGGGTTATGCATATGTGCATATAAGTTCTTTGATTAATCTCTCCCCACCCACTCCTCCACCCCTGCCTTCCCACTGAGATTCATCAGTCTGTTCCATGCTTCTGTGTCTCTGAATCTATTTTGTTCCTCAGTCTATTTTTATATTAGATTCCATGTATGAGTGAGATAATACAAAACTGAATCAGGAAGAATCAGAAAACCTGAATAGGCTAATAACAACTGATGAAATAGAAGCAGCAATAAAAAAACACCCCAGCAAACAAAAGCCCTGGTCCAGACAGATTCACAGGGGACCTTTTGAATTCTTTGAGTTGTAGGGTTAGTTTACTAAAAAATTTTCTTGCTGTAGTGCTATGAACTTCCCTCTTAGGACTGCTTTCACTGTGTCCCATAGATTTTGGGTGGTTGTGTGTTCATTTTCATTTGTGTCCAGGAAGTTTTTGATTTCTTTCTTGATCTTATTGGTAACCCATTCATTGTTTAATAACATGTTATTTGGCCTCCATGTGTTTGAATGTTTTTGAGTGTTTTTACTGTAGTTGATTTCTAATTTCATACCATTGTGATTTGAGATGCTTGATATGATGCCAGTCTTCTTGAACTTGTAGAGGCTTGTTTTTTCCTAACATGTGGTCTACCTTTGAGCATGACCCATGTGCACTTGAGAGAAATGTACATTCTGCAGCTTTGGGGTGAAATGTTCTGTAAATGTCAATTAAATCCATCTGATCTAGTGTGTCATTTAGAGTCATTGTTTCTGTGTTGACTTTTTTGTCTGGAAGATCTATCCAGTGAAGTATGGGGTGTTAAAGTCCCCTACTATGACTGTATTGCTGTTGATCTCTCCCTTAATGTCCTTAAGGTTATTATGATAGGTCCTTATTAATTGCCATTTTAATTTTTTATGCGTATGTTTCTCTCTCTATTTCTTCTTATTATTACAGCAGTCCCTTTAACATTTCTTGCAATGCTTCTATCTCTACTTCTAATTAGAGCAGTCCCTTTAACATTTCTTACAATGCAGGTTTGATGGCGATAAACTCCTTTAGCCTTTTTTTCTCTGGGAAGCTCTTTATTTTGCCATGTATTTTGAATGATAGCCTTGCTGGATGGAGTACTCTTGGTTTTAGATCCTTGCTTTTTATTACCTTGAATACTTCATGCCATTCCCTTCTGGCCTGTAGAGTTTCTGATGAGAAGTCAGTTGACAGCCTTATGGGAGCTCCTTTGTAGGTAAAGATTGCTTTTCTCATGCTGCCTTTAAGGTTCTCTTTTTGTCTTCAATTCTTGGCATTTTATTTATGATGTGTCTGGGTGTGGACCTCTTTGGGTTCTTCTTGCTTGGGACTCTGTGTGCCTCCTGAACTTGTGTGACTTTTTCCTTCACCAGGTTAGGGAAGTTTTCTGCCATTATTTCTTCAAACAGGTTCTCTAACCCTTGCTTACTTTCTACATCTTCTGGGATTTTCTGTGATGCAAATATTATTATGTTTCATGTTGTCCCACAACTCCTTTAAGCCGATCTATTCCTTACTTGTTTTTTCTTTTTGGTTCTCTGATTGAGTGAGTTTTTTTCCTACCCTGTCTTCTAATTTACTCATCCGATCCTCCGCTTCCTCTAATCTGCTGTTTATTCCTTCCAATGTATTCTTTATTTCTGCTATGTGATTCTTCATTTCTGACTGGTCATTTTTCATAGCTCCCATATCTTATTTCATGCTGTTGAGCATCCTTACAATCAGTATTCTGAACTCTATACCTGATAGATTGCTTATGTCCATTTCATTTAGCTCTCTTTCTGGAGACTCCTCTTGTTCTTTCATTGGGGGCTTGTTTTTGGGTCTCCTCATGTGGGCTGCCTATTTGAGTTTGTCCCTATGTATTACATAGGCCTGCTAAGACTCTCAGTCTTTTTGGAAGATCTCTGGTGCAGGCCAGTGTCAGATGCAGTTTGTGACTGCCCCTCAGTACCCTGTTTGGAACTATCAATAACCCATGGCTTGAGGTCCCCTCTGTTGGGGCTGGGTGCTTTTGCCCCACCAAATATATGCCCACCAAAGTCTGTGTTTCCAAAGCCTGGGTCCAGAAGCAGATCAGGCAATGACTCTAAGTACTCTGAGGTCTGCCTCTGCCTGCAGGCTGGTTAATCTGATTCTCTTAATGAGCCTCAGGCTGTAGAAACTACTCTGGGTAGGGCCAGGGGTTTTCCAGCAGGGTGGGGCAGTTGCTTCCCCTTCAGGCAAAAGCTGCTTGGAAGGTAAATTTCTGCCTGAGAAAGATGTCCTCTGAAGTATGGGGGAATGATTTGGCAGTGGAATCCAGAAGCGTGCCCTCTGAGCTCTGTTTCCAGAGTTCACAACCCTAGATTCTCCTCACACAAGTCCAGTCCACTCCACTCCCCCCTCCCTTTGCTGGAGCCCAAGGTGAGTGGCTGCACAGGAAAGTTTGTGTGTTGGCCCGTTAAGAGGGTGTCTGCATTTCCAGTCATCTCTCCCTGGCAGACAGAGACCTGGCTGCTTTGCACAGCCAGATGTTATGTGGGCACCTTTCTCAGTTCTGGTGCTCTAGGCTGGGGAGCTCAGCCTGGGGTTTAGGCCCCGGAGTCCTCAGTGGGAACCCCCACAGCTGAGAGATCCCTGGGGACCTTCAGCTGCTGCCCGTGGGAGCCCAGCCAGCCCTCTCGCGCCTCCGCACTCCCTACCAGTCTCTATGTGGTCTCCACTTTTCCTCCTTGGTTATGAGGGTGCTCTCCAGCTCGTCTTCAGTTGCGGTTGATTATTCAGGGGTTTTTCCCCCTCTATTTTAGTTGTAATTCCGGTTTGGTCCTGGGAGGGTGTCAGTGTAGCTTTCACTCAGCCTGCTGCCATCTTTAACCTCCGCAAAAATACATTTTTAAAGATTGAAGGGAAGACATACAAATTTTATTTTTCCCCATCCGTTTTTTAAATTTCAAGTATGATTTATTTGGTACATTTGTAAGAGTGATGGAATATAGGAAGAAGTGGTGATAACAAGTAGTTTGGGAAGACGTAGCAACAAAGAGTTACATAGTTAAGTTTGGCTTGTATTTTCTGTGGCATGCTAAAAGTTACTATTTGTCCCAGATTTTTCAGGGAAGAAAAATCTTATTCTAATACCTTATTACATTGTAAGTTTATTTTCTTAAAGTTCTTGGAAAATGTGATCACTGTAAGCATACTATTCATTTAATAATAAAATGAATTATTTTTGGAACCACAAATTGTGAATGGCTGACCTTTTTGAGGAGCCATCACACTTTGTTCTCAAGACCACCATTAAAAACAAAACTATAGTAGAAAAATAAAAATTGCTTTAAGAGTAATGTGTATAAAGTTCATGAGAATACTAGAGAAGAGGGCCCTCTATCCACATAGTTAAGATTGTTGCCGGGCGGTTCAGTTGGTTGGAGTGTCCTTCTGTACACCAAAAGGATGCGGCTTCGATCTCTAGTTGGGGTGCATTTGAGACAAGAATTTGCTATGAACAAGCAGTGCAGAGGTATTAGTGCCCTGAAAACTGAGTATTCCTGGGATATAATTATTAGGGGGGAGTTGTAAGATATGAGGTTGGACAAGAAAGAAATCAGAAACCATGTTTCCCAGCTGGGCGTGGCTCAGCGGTTGAGCATCGACCTAGGATCCAGGCGATCGGGGTTCGATTCCCGGTCAGGGCACATGCCCGGGTTGCGGGCTGCAGCCGATCAATGACTCTCTCATCATTGATATTTCTATCTCTCTCTCTCTTTCTCCCTTCCTCTCTCTGAAATCAATAAAAAAGACATATTAAAAAAAAAAAAAGAAACTGTGTTATCTAGCACTTTGTCCCTCATGCAGAGCAGTTTACATTATCTTGTAGGAGATCAAGAAGCATTGAAAAATTTGGAGCAGAGGAATGAGATGATCATAATACCAGTTAGAAAATTCCTCTGGCAGAGGGTGGATAAGGGCCTGGAGGGATATGTGACCCGGTGAGGAAAGTTGGTAGAGGCTGTTGCAGTGGTCAGGCACTGAGTGAGGCTCTGATCTGAAAAATGTCAGTGGAACTGGAGAGGAGGGTGATGGGGACATTTAGTAGGTAAAATGGGCTTGGCAGGTGAATGAGTGGATGCCAAGGGAAAGAGGAGGGAAGGATTAGCAATAGAGAATCGGGGGAAGGCAGTGGATTTCATGGTGGGATGGGGTAGAAATGATAAATTTGGTTTTGGACATATTGAGTATGAAATGCTTATGGGACCTCTAAGTGGAGCTACCCATTAAATAGTTAATATATGGAGCGAGGTCTCAGCTAGACATAATGATTTAAGAGTTGTTGGAGTATAAATGGGTATAGGGTAGCTCTGCCCAGGAAGTTTCAAGAGTAAGGCCAAAGCCAACAGCTGAGCATTAGGAGCTCATGCAGTTGGAGGAGCTGGTAGAGGAAAAGGGGGCACAGAGAGTGAGCAGAGAGGCCCAAGGTGAAGCAGGAGATAATGGACACACCACCAACCCCAGGGAGGAGAGAACTCAAGACGGAGAGGTTACAGCCCTGGCCACTGTGGCTCAGTGGCAGAGCGTCAGCCCCTGTACCAAAGGGTCGCAGGTTCAATTCCTGGTCAAGGGCATGTACCTGGGTTGCAGGTTGATCCCAGGCCCCACTTGGAGTGCCTGCAGGAAGCAATGGACTGATGTGTCCCTCTCACATCGATGTTTCTCTCTCTCTCTACCATCCCCTCCTCTTCCCCCACCCTCCCTCCATTACATTCTCTCTAAAAATGAGGGGAAAAAATATCCTCCAGAGAGGAATAACAAAACAAACAAAACACGATGGAGGGACTACTTACTGTAAAGAGGCCGCAGGGTATCTGGATCGAAAAGTGCCTTGGAGTTTGATAATATTGGAAGTTGTTAGCAAGGTGAAGCTGGGAGCCAGGGTGACTTCCAGGGACCAGCACCAAGATCAAGGCAGGAGCGAGCATGTTTGCTCACGTGCTGAGGAAGAAACCAGTGGGAGCAAACTGTTGGACACACAGTGAAGGAAAATGGGCAGAGCATGGTTTTAAGGACTTCAGCAAACAGGTCATTGAACTGCCCCTTGACTGAAGCAAGAATACTTTTAAAAAGGTGGGAAAAGAAGGAAGTATAGCTATAAAGACAGATGGATCAGTTGGGGCAGGACTCTGAGGGAGTTTTAGCTGCCGGGAGGCCACCTGGTAAGAAAGCAGAGAGGTGAGGATGTGAACGTGAGAAGAGTGGCGAAATCTGAAATAGCTGCTGAGGTGACTGAGAAGATGCCGACTTGGGGTATGTAACATAGTGCTGAGACTCGGGGCGGCGCTGAGATAGAAGGGAATCACTATGCAGTGAGTGGGCCAGGCCGGCAGAAACAGGGTGTTCTCCAGCAGCACTGAGCAGCCAGGTGGCAGGTGCAGAAGGAGACAGGTGGCTGAACTCACCCACGGTGGCACTTTAGCCAGGATGGTGTAAGAGAGGGACAGTGGGGAGCAGGATTAAAATTGTTGGCGCAAGAATGAAGTGCATATGGACTAGGCCGGATAGGAAAGACAGTTAAAACTGGAGGGGCCTTATTATTTGGTGAACCAGCAAGAGTTGAAGGATAAGAGAGTAAGAATTAAAAGGATGCAGGGTTATGGTCCAAGAGGAGGGTATGGAACTTTAAGATTTCAGAGGCAGAGCTGCCCGAATGAGATCATAAAGAATTAAAAAAGAGGGGGTTCTACACAGATGCTAAGATCAGTCAAGAGACAAGGTCGTGGTGAGCAAGGGCCAAAGTGCTCAACATCAGGGTTCGGGGGTGCGGGTGGGGATGAGCGGCGGTTACTAGGTGGCAACACCTAAAGGTGAAATGACAGCAGCTGGAGGTGTGTGGGGAGAGAGGACACTCACACTGGCTCCTGATCGTGAAAGCGGAGGTGAGGGAAATTGTGCTCTTTTCTCAAGAGGGCTGCACATAAAGCAATTTTCTGTGATTTCCATTAAAGCTAGGACAGAAAAGCAGTGGAAACAGCGGTATTTGCAGACACAAGTGGTGTTCCAAAAAACACAAAGGAAAGGTTCGGAAGGGAATATTGTTAGTACACATAGACCTGGGAAAAGGTCCCAGGACTGAAAATCGCCGTGGGCAGAGGACAGGGAAAGACTGAAGAGTCTGGCCACTCCAGTCTGGTAATTATTGGAGTTAATTGAGAGAAACTTACTTGGGGGGCGCATCTTGGGCAGCTGTAAGATGAAGTGGATCCCCACACCACTTGGCAGGCACCACAGAATTATGTGGGATAAAGGGGTGAATAGTCCCGGCACTCATCCGGGAACGCTACCGAGTGCGGTAAATTGCTTTACATGCTTGTCCGGCTCTAGACAATGGCCTGTGTCCAGGAACCAGTTGGTGTGACGCAGGGGAGAGGTGCTGGTTCATGTCTTAACAAACATCGATCAGGATCAGACAGTCCCCAAAGGGGGGTTTGTGGGAAACACTGTCCCCACTCTAGCGCAGGTCCAGCTCGCTGGCCAGGCAGCGGTCACATCTTGGAATAGTCTTTCCTCTACAAAGATAAACAGTGATGGGGAAGATGAACCAGTATAGAAATGAGAGAAAGCAAAAGAACACAGTGGATGGGCCTGTATTTGAGGCTGGGACTAAAGGTGACCATCAGTCAGCCTCCTTGGTATCACCCTTTGCACCTACTGCAGAGCTTCTGTGAGTGGGTACAGGCCTGTTCGATGCTGAACATATCAAAACTTGAATATATCAGGAATTCAGTGGTATTTATTGTGTGAAGCGTGTTCACCACGGCTAGTTGTCCACAGTGCAGCAAGTGTAATCATTTTATTTTAAATTCGAAGTCAGAAAGCATCTAGCACTCATTGGGGGAAAACAAAGCGGAGTTGGACATGGTTCTTCTATAATAAATCTTATTTCTCTCCCCTGGGGCTTTGTAGGTGGGGTTCCTCTACCTGGAACACCTTATTTATTTAATTTGCTAAGACTCTCAAGGCCTCAGCTTGGACCTCCCGTCTGGAAACTGCCCCTGGCTTATGAAGGCTGTCTTGGTTACTCTTCCTATCTGATTTCCATAGGACCTATACCTGCTATGAGAATTTCATTTTATCCCAGTCACATCATTTATAACATTTTATTGTTAATTGTTTATTTTTTTCACTAAACTGTAATCATCTTGAAGGTTGAAATAGTTTTTCTCAGTGTTGAGTTTCCTACTCCTAAGCCAATAGGTACTACATAGTGCACACTAATAAATATTTGTTGACTCACTGAATGGAAGGTGATAACCGAGTCCATCTCCTTGTCTGGCTCTTCCTTTCCCCCCCTTATGGAAGGGACACAGGAGCTACTGTGTCTCTGTAGCAGTAGAGTTAAATCTACACCAGATATAAGTTTATCAGTTGAAATAGATGCTTTTTTGATGGTTCTTATCTTAATTTTCTTTTGGTTTTAAAGTATAAAAACCCTCTTCAAAGTAGCTTAAGATAAAAATGGGATTGCATTTGGAAAGACACTGCCCACTAGTGGAATTAAAGGGAAAAGATGAATACCGGGCCCCAGACCAGGAAAACCTCTGGTGGTCCCTTGGCTCTTTTGTGTCACTGCTCCATTCCCCTTCTCAAACCTGCTCTCTCTGGGTCAACTTAAGTCAAGCGTCCAGTGCAGACACTGATAGAGGGGGTCTGGGGAGGACCAGGTCACATCATGTAAAAATGGATGTTTCATCTTGGAGTTGGAATAAACAGTTCTCAGAGAAGAGTAAATGGGTGTTGGGCTGCAGGGCTAGTTGGAAAAGGGTCTGCTACAGACTAACCTGCTTTGAAATTAAGTCTGAATCTTTTTTATTTAAAGAACATCATGCATGGTAAGTTGTAATTTCTGTTTCCATTGGATTTTGGTCAGATATAATCTCTGGGCTATAAAAATATACAATTATTGTGGTGCTCTGGGAAGAACATATATCCTATCATGTTCCAAACAATACAATGGAAATACGTTATGTAAAAATTTTTAAATGATTTTTATTTTTAAGAAACTTACCTATACATTTTTATATTATAACTTAAAAATGAATAATTCTGTTATGTTTTGTTTACAGGTCATGTCTTGACTGCATTGGTAAAAATGCTATAATTTTAGAAAGTCAAATATCTTTATTACCTCCTAAACTTCTGCAACAAGTACTCAAAAAAATCACATTTTGGACTGCAGCTAACCACCGAGAAGAACAAAGAGCCCAAAAAGAAGAAACAGAAACTAAGTATCAGTGGATCAGTAACAATTAAGTTGTTATATACTCTATGTATTTAACATGTTTAAAAATTTTAATCATAGTGTATATTTATTCCCCAAATTGGAGGCTTTATTTAGAAGATAAAATTTGCAGCAGAAATGCTATGTTAAAGTGATTACATGGAATGGGATATATGGGAGTGAGATGTTAATGGCAGATTAATTTATATTTCTAAAATAAATTCCTTATAAGCTGCAGAAAAAATATACTTTCTGAAAGTAAGTACAGTTGTAGGAGATTTTAACTCACTGTGTACTCATTACTGGAAAGATTATACAAATTTGAAGAGAATAAGAAGTTACCCAAGGACTTTAGAAATCTTTCAACATGATACATAGAAACACTACATATTCACCTTTAGAAAGAATAGATTCTTTCAAGTCACTTTAAAATTACCTGAAGCTTCTCATTAAATAACTCAGTTATTTAAATAACGTTTCCTACATTACTACTACAGCCGGCCAACATTATAAAATAGGCAAACACTGGTATGGTGTTAAGTGTGGAACACCTACCCTTTTACCACTCATTTAGTAAAATATTCTTAAGCATCGACATTATATCTGAAGTTTAAAATGTTAGAGCAAATATATTTCTCTCTTGAAATATATGTGTAATTTATAGTGAAAATTATAGTAGTTTGTAGTACCTCATTAAATTTTTGAGATATATTTTATATATATGTATTATATTTTCGATGTGTAAAGCTTCTATTTATGTATTGAAATAGTGTGTTTACATTTTATTTATTATACAACCTATGTAGATTTACTATTTTCCCAGTTTTTTCAATGTGAACTGTCATTAGAGTTGATTGTACAAACAATATTTCAGTGTAAGTTTTCATTTTTTCTTACTATTTTTAGGCTGAATAACAGATTTAGAAAATGAATATTGCAGGAAATATACATCTTATAAGTAATTATTTTATTACAGTGAGCTTCAGTATCAGCATTTCATATTTAAGGGAAAACTATCAAAACCTATTAGATGGTTATAGATGACATTGAGTGGAATGAACACTTTTTAAAATGGCTTCTGGATTATATGAATGCCTTCTCTAGCTTCTTAGAAAAGACTTCTGTTTTCAAGTGGACATTAAAAGTTGGATTAGCCCCTCAAAATACACACCAACGTTTAGGCTTCAAGAAAATGAAAATCTATTATCTATGGCACATGTAACTGGTGCTGTACTTATTTGACCTAATAGATTGTATTACTCTAAAAATTGTATGTCTTGAGGTAACCTCATAGTGGGAGTGGCAGAGAATTCTGATATTTAACTTGTTTCTATAACTTGGTTTAAACGAAGGCTCTCCTGCTATTAGGAGATACAGAAATTCTGGGAGCTGGCAAAGCCAGTTTTGAAGTTTGATAGCGAAGCTGTATTCATTCCTCACTTCTCAGCAGCAGATGTCAGCTGTCAACTTTTGTGTTGTTGACCTCCACAGTATATAGGAGCCCAAGGCAATGACAGTCTCATAACGTTAGCTCTGAACTGTCCCGTATGGGCTCTCTGTTTGAAAGAAGGTTCTAAAAGGTTTTATTCAGGTGGTTCATAAGATAGGTCTCCATTCTGGTTCTCAAGGAAAAAGAATTTCTGGCCACCTTTATTATGTTTCTCAGGATATTCTTCCAGTTGTCAGGAAGGGTTCTTTTTTTAGTACTATCATTTTTAGTATGACATAGTAAATAGCACATCAAAATTAGTGTACCTTTTTTTCCAAATAGTATTTTTGCACAAACATCTTTAAAAAATTATTAGCCTTTTGATAGAAGCTTAAAATATTCTTTAGAACTCCATACTGTCAGCACAGGCATAAACTGATGTTTTCACCAGTACCTTATTTATATTGTTATGTACATGTGAGAGAAAATAAACCTACTAAGACAGAGTAATTTTCAGGGTCGTATATAATGACAACTTAAAATTTTGATTTCAGAACATTTTTGAAGAAAAAGCAGTTTTAAAAGACAAATAATGCCCCCCTGTGCACCTTTTTTGTGCCTATTTTTTCACTGTATGAATTTCGTTCTATTGGAATTTTCAGTTTGATAGTTACCGTACAGCTGTAGCCACAGCAAGAACATTTTAAAAATCACCCTGTTATGGACTGAATGTTTGTGTTCCTGCCAAATTCATGTGTTGAAACCCTAATCCTCAATATGATGGCATTTGGAGGTGGGGTATTTGGGAGGTAATTAGATTTAGATAAGGACATGAGGGGAGAGATCCTATGATGGTATTATTGCCCTTGCAAGAAGAAGAAGAGAGCAGAGTTCTCACTCCCTGCCACGTGAGGATGCAATGGGATCACAGTCGTCTGCAAGCCAGAAAGAAGGCTCTCGCTAAGAACCCAGTCACCTTGATCTTGGAATTCCCAGCCTCTAGAACCATGAGAATTAAATGTCTGTTGTTTAAGCCATCCATCCAGTCTATGGTATTTTGTTATAGCAACCTGAGCTAAGACACACCTAAAATCCATAGTTTACACTTGGGTTCACTCTTGATAGTGTATGTTCTATGGGTTTAGACAAATGGATAATAACATGTATCCACCATTATATTATCATATAAAGTTTCACTGCCCCCAAAATTTTGTTATTAACTATTGACTCAGTTTCTTTATTAGATATGGGGCTATTTGGGGGCGAGGTTGGAAATGGGTAAAGGGGAGGGGAAAGTGGGGACATCTATAATAGTGTAAATAATAAAAATAAAGTTAAAAAAAAGATATAGGCTTGTTTGAGTTTGGGCAGATTGTGTCTTTCAAGGAATTGGTTCATTTCACCTAGGTCATCAAATATGTGGGCATGGAGTTGTTCATGTTTGTTTATTATGCTTTGAATGTCCAGTGGATCTGTCATGATGGACCCTATTTCATTTCTGATATTAGTAATTTGTGTCTTCTCTCTTTTTGTCTTAGCCTGGCTAGAGGCTTATCAATTTTATTGATCTTTACAAAAAAACACCTTTTGGTTTCATTGATTTTCTCTCTTGGTTTCCTGTTTCAATTTCATTGATATTGCTCTAATTTTTCTTTTTTCCTGCTTACTTTGGATTTAATTTGCTCTTCTATATCTAGTTTCCTAAAATGGAAACTTAAGATGACTGATTTTAGATCTTAATCTTCTTTTCTAATATAAAAAGATGTCCCAAAAAAATGTACACACACTTCGAGTAATTATTAATTCCGATGGGTTAAATCTGAAAAGAAACATTGGAATTAATAATTATTCAAAGTGTGTATATATTTTTTGGGACACCCTACAGATTTCCCTCTAAGCACTGCTATCACCCATACTACAAATTTTGATAAGTTGTAAACATACAGGCAGTGGCTAGGGAAGGAGTTTCAGGCTATGAAAATTTTAGCGAGAAAAGCCCTTTGTTGTTCAAAGTATTTCTTCTAAAGTGATTCCAGTTTGAAGATGGAAGAGTGAGTAATAAAGCCCTCCACTCACCAAACTCACCCAGGCACAGAGCCACCACTAGGGTAGGGATCTAAGGTGTGTTCTAGTCCGGCCCTGCTTCAGGTGAGGAATCAGCTTTGTAAGAATTCTGAATTTGCTCTTGACCTAATTCAAATGTATCATAGAATGGAAAACTGTGTGTGTGAGCAGGATTCGCCTGACGGCAGCGGTGGCTTCTGAAACGCTTTTCGGGCGATTTTCCGAACTAAAGCTGTCGGCTGAGCCAGAAGAGAGCGGGTGGCGGGGCGCGGGGCCGCCTCAAGCAGCCTCGGGCGCCGCGATGGGCGCTGGGCAGCCGCGAGGCGCGTCCCCTCGGCCCCGAGGGAAACCCGACCCCGGGATGGCTTCCCGGAGAGGCTGAGACAGAAACGCACCAGCTGGGCCATTTCACTACCCCTTTCCAGGCGGGGCAGCCTTTGAGGAGAACTCCTGGAAGACCAAGTCCTTTTTTAAAAAGGATGTTTATTTTATTTTAATACATCTTCACGGATCTCAGCGAGAGGGAGAGAGAGAAGCATCAGTGACGAGAGAGTCGTCACTGACCGGCTGCCTCCCGCACGGCCCCGACTGGGCAGCAAGCCCGCAACCCGGGCCTGTGCCCGACCGGGAATCCCACCGCGAGCTCCAGGATCCTAGGCCGATGCTCAGCCGCGGGGCCACGCCGGCCGGCCTCGGAAAGCGAGCCTGAGGCGGCCGGCCGCAGCGCCGGGGCCTCGCAGCGCGGGCGGGGAGGGCGCCGCGCGCCGGGAGGTCCTCGGGCGCAGCGCCAGGGCCCGGCCTCCGGCGGACGCCGAGCGCGGCGGGGGCGGGCGGACCGGCTCTGGGGCGCTGAGCGTTGGCCGCGCTTCCGGGGCCGACCGCGGCGTTAGCGGAACAGGCGGTTCCGGCCGCGGCGTAAACAAGAGCCTCGGTGGCGTGAGGAGGCTGGGGGCGGGGCGGACGGGCTGGAGCCTGGCCCCGGCCCTCGGCGGGCCCCCTTCCCGCCCCGTCCTCGCACCGCCCCGCCCGCGACCCCGGCCTCCGGGAGCCCGTCCTCGGAGGAGCTGGCCGGACGGAGCGCGGGCGGCGAGGCGGCGGCCTCAACGCCGTCCCTTTCGCCGCGGCTCATTTCTTTCTCCCGCCTCCTTTGTCTTTTCCCCGCTCTCGGCCGTGGGGATTGTGAGTGAACAAAAGTGCAGCCTCAAGATGGCTGATGGCAACGAGGATCTGCGGGCGGACGACTTGCCGGGGCCAGCCTACGAGAGCTGCGAGTCCATGGAGCTCGCCTGCCCCGCCGAGCGCAGCGGCCACGTAGCCGTCGGCGACGGGCGCCACATGTTCGTCTGGGGCGGCTACAAGGTCAGTGGTGGCCGGGCCGGCGGGCGGACCGGCGCGGCGCCTCCCGCGCCCCCACGTCGCGACTCTGCCCGCGGGTTTTGATTGTGCCCCCCCCCGTGGGAATCTCCCCAGGAGCGCCTGGACCGTCCCCGGTCTCGCCGGCCTCCTGCTCCCGCGGCCGGCTCTCCCCGCCCCGCCCCGCCGCGCGCCCCCGCCTCTGCTTGACCTCGGGCCGTTATTTTGGGCGAAGGCACGTTGGGCGCCGCCCGAGGACCTGCCGTGTTTTTATTTAAAAGTTGGGGTGTGTGTAAGAGGCGACGGTGTGTGGAGCCGAGGTCATGGGGCCCACCGGTCCCGTTGGCCACCTGCGGGGTGACAGGTGTAGGAAAACCCCTGGAAGGCCGCAAGGCCGCAGGAACCCTCGCCTGGCTTAACCTTCCCGCCCGTCCCCTGATCACCTCCACCTGTGCAGATGCCGTCCCTCTGTTGTTCGAACGTTTTAGAGCTGTTTTCCTTTTGGTTCCAGCTGAGAAACGGCTGAAAATTCTCAGAAGAAACTTCCATTAAAATTAATGGAAAAGCTCTGCTGGTAACCAAAAGTGTCAACAATTCCTCGACACCTTCAACCCCCAATGATAAATAATGTAATTAGTCACCAGTGAAGAGCCAGTTAGTTGCATTTCTTCTGTTTCTGCCTGGGGAATCCCAGCCCGCGTTAAACCTTGCCCACTAGTTCTCCTGCTCTTTAGAACTTCCCAGTAACACTCCACATTCTAGAATTGTCTCATTTCATTTGTTCAGTTGGCTCTAATGCATTCCTACCAAAAACATTCTTTTTAGTCCCTTTTGGTCTTAGCCGGGCCGGTGTGTCTCAGTTGGTTGAGCAACCTCCTGTGCACGGAAAGGTCGCTGGTTCATTCTCTGTCGTGGCACATGCCCAGGTTTAAGGTTCTGTCCCCCGTTGGGGTGCATATGGCAGGCAACCAATCCATGTTTCTCTCTTGCATGGATGTCTCTCCCTCCCCCTCTCTCCACCTTCCTCTCTAAAAATCAATAAAAACATTGGGAAAAAAAAATGATCCCCTCCGTCTCTCATTTCATTGAAATCTTGTCCACTACATCTGTGCCTTTGATGACTTGCTTTGTGACTCTGGCAGTACATTTCTGTTCATGATAGTTGATCTGATCATAGTTGACCGCTTTTGAGATGGGTCAAAAGATAGATGGGATAAAGTGCTGTAGCTATCCTGATTAATTCATGTAGTTTAATCACAAAAGTATTTTTTTTGCCAATCCTAATTTGTGCTTTCCTCAGCCTCCAATGAATACGTGTTTAGAGGGTACTTGTTAAGAGGAAGGGGGTAGGTATGTGGGGACCCTTACTGAAATGTAATTCCCAAGGAGAAAAGTAAACCTGTTGATCAATCATACTTAAGTCTAAACTACTTTATTCAAAATTCTGTAAAAATCAGAAGTAGTGAGGGAATGGGACTTTCCTTTGGGTGTGTGTGTGTGGGCTTGCCAGGGTGGAAGATTTCTGATGCTGTTTTTGAGGTAGTGGATGCTGAGGACTGAGGCAGGGTGGAGAGGCATGATCAGTGAACTAAGTGGGTGGTTCAAAAACAGGCTATCCACATTTTGGCTAGAGTAGGCACAGGACGCCTTTGGAGATTGTTTTGAAGGCAATAAACCCTAGCTTCTCACACAGTAGTCAGTTTCCCCCCCTAGGCCAAGTGATTTGCTCAGGGTTGGTCAGCCTGCTGTCTTCTAGCCTTTCCCTTTGAAAGTGGTGGAAGGAAAAGCAAAATGTTTACATGGCCAGGTGCTCTATTCTTGTGTAATACTCCAGCTTATTAGACTCTGACACCCATTCTCAGTGAACTGCAATTGGTTACTGTATGTTGACATTATTCAGAAAGGGGCCAGTGAGGTTCAAAGGCTGGAGAGATCAGGCAGCACTTGAAGTTGCCAATTCAAGGAAAGGAAGCAAAATCCTGGTTCTACCATCACTTGCTAAGTAACCTGGGGCAAATCACCTCCCCGAAAAACCTGTTTTCTTAAAATACCAACTACTTTTAAGGGTTGTTGTGAGAGTTAAATAATCCAATCCATGGGTAGCACTCAGCTAGCTCTAGCATGTGGTATGCTCAGTCTGTTAAGAATTATTACCTGAAGGAAATAGAGCAGAACAAGGAACTTAAAATATTGCATAAGGACTTAATATTTACATATTTGCAGTGCTACCCTCTCCGCATCTTGGTAGAGAATGAATGGGTCAAAAGAAACAATGGCTAGAAAACTATGTATCACGTGCCAATGTGGGTAAGGAATTAAAGGTAGATTTTTTTTTTTTTTTTTAATATATCTTTATTGATTTCAGAGAGAGGAAGGGAGAGGGAGAGAGAGAGAGAGAGAAACATCTGTCAATGATGAGAGTCATTGATTGGCTGCCTCCTGCAGGCCCACTACTGGGGATGGAGCCTGCAATGCAGGCGTGTTCCCTGACCAGGAATCAAACCTTGACCTCCTGGATCATAGGTCAGTGCTCAACCGCTGAGCCACGCCAGCCAGGCCAAGGCAGACCTTTAATCTGCTGACCATGGCACAGGTAATGTCTCCTGAAGTCATGCAACTGACCTTTGGTGCATGGTTTCTTCAGGATAAAATGGCCTGGGAGATTTCCTGGTGATCTCTTAACTTCCTGCACCATTACAAATGCTCTATCAAAAACATGAAATAAGAGCTGTCTATAGTAAGCATTACCTTGAGTATGTGGCACGGGGTGGGGAGGATTGTGCATTTGATGGACTTGTCAGACTGATTTAATTTTTCATTAACTCTCAGTATCTCAAATAAGATAGATATGAGAAATATACAGTAGTGCCTCTTTATAATACCAATTATTTTTTATATTTGCAATTTTCTTTTTGGTTCTTAGAGTAATCAAGTCAGAGGATTATATGACTTTTATCTGCCTAGAGAAGAACTATGGATCTACAACATGGAGACTGGAAGATGGTAACTGGATTTATAAGGGGGACTAAAACATTCAAATAATGTTGCAAACAAAAAGAAACCTATAAAATTCATTCTAATTAATAAAAAATTTTAAAGATGCTAAGCTATCTATATGTTCTGAAAGCAGTGTTGTGCTAGTTTGGCCTGGTTGTTAAGCTTAGATGCTTTTTAGCATCTCTTCAGTAGTACTAGTAATTACTAAATGTTTTTATGACCCTTGAAGAAATTTCTGTTCAGGGCTCCATAAAGTATCATAGTGTTATTAAAATAGAAGTACAGGCTTCAGATCCTGGAATGGAAATAAAATAAAAGTTCCATGTAGTATTTTTCAAGATGTTATGTGGTATCTTGAATGCGAAAAATTATAGATTGTATGTACTAGAAATAAAGGTGGTATACTATTTTAATGAGCTCTAACATTAAAATTTCCGTGAAATAGTATGTTTTGTTTAAAAAACAAAACTAACTTAAATTTGCCTTCCAGGGATATTCTCAGAGGATCTTTTGCTAGTCTTATAACAGTGGTATTCAAGAGTATGTCAGTGGCAGGATTAATGCGATTCTCAAAAGGCTGTCTTAGCCATGTTTGAAGATTTATAAAGTAGTCTTTCCCCGTGGTCTGCATTGTGAGAACTTGTGCTTTACATATACTACATGTTATAGATCTCAGAACTGGAATAGTTCTCCCCCTTGATTTAAGAGTTAAACATAAGAGGATTATTTCTGTACATGGCTAATCAGTGTTTTCTGAGCTGTTTGCCAATCTTTTTCTAGAGAATGGGAAATTTATAATAAATTTATAGTATAATAAATTGATAATAAATTTATATATTCATTTCATATGGAATTCTACTTTTTTTTTACATATATTTTTAAAATCAGCCCCATAATTTAAAAAAATAAGCCTACTAAAATGTAAAACCTTGATATAAAGTGATATTGTGAGAAGACCGTGAATGACCTATTAATATTTTGAATCTTCTATTTCTTAATTAATTTTGATTCAGCTTCATTTTTATTAGATTCAGAATGTGTTAAACATGCAAAAGCACTCGGAGCAGTGCCTGGCCTATAGTAAGTACTACTTAGGTGCCTGTAGTAGTACGTAAGGTCTGAATGATTCATTTGAATGGCTAAAGGTGACTGAATAAAGAACACCGATTGAATTAATCTGTCAGGACTAGGACGCTGGAAATTTTTCTGGCTCACTCAAGAACAAAAACAAAATAACCACTTATGGCCATGTAAATAAAAAAGCAAACAGTTTAGTTTAAAAAACAAAATGGTGTGCTCCTAGAATAATGTGACCCTGAGGCTTTTAGAAGCTCTCATTCTGCGTATGTGCAGGACCAGCTGTCATAGCCTGTGGAATGAAGAGGAAAGAGCTCATTCTTTGAATTAATTTTAGAGCTAAATGAGATCCTAGATATGATCTCTAGTCAGCCTATTTATTTTCCCCCCTTTATTGTGGGACTAGAAGAAAAATAAAAATATTTTTGCGTTTCCCTTTTGGGAGGCTTATTTACATTGCTTTTCCCCCCCTCAGGAGAAAAATTAACACTGAAGGTGATGTTCCTCCTTCTATGTCAGGAAGCTGTGCTGTGTGTGTAGACAGGGTGCTGTACTTGTTTGGAGGACACCATTCAAGAGGCAATACAAATAAGGTTAGTGTTTCTAAGGATTACGGTTCAAGGCAGTTTTACTCTTTTTTAGACAGCTTTACACTTCTGTGGTTAGCCCACAATTATTCCTGTCCCAGTTAAAAAATATGTATACTGGATTTTGGTATTGTGCATTTCAGAATTTTGTCTACCAGTTTGTATTTACCTAAGCCTTTTATAAAATCAACTTTGGTTGGTAACCTGTGTGCAGTAACTTCCTATGTTGTTTTTGTGTTCTTTGCAGCTAATTGTTTGTTCTTTTAGAAACCTGGAGTGTTAGATGAATAACAGTAAATTAGATGAAAACGAGGTAATCATTGAGGGGCAGGGTAAAAAATAACAGGCCACCACTCAGAAAGCCATAAGGACAAATTAACAGTGACAAAATTTTATATACTAACATTCCTATGATCTGGCACCATGAGATACTGTCATTCAAACTTTGTTCATGTTTTTCCCAAACAGGAAAAAGATGATCAGTTGTTCTCTCAGGCCAGTAGAGACAGATGAAGTCAGTCAGAAAGGAACATATGATATAGGTAGACTCTTATAAATTCATTTATTTGGCAACTTAAGAGGGCACCTTATATGCTGAGCACTTGGTTAGACATTGGAGACTCAGAGATGAATGATGCATACAGTCCTTGCCTCTTGCAGCTCATTCTAGAAGGGACACATGTTATAAGTAAATGATTTCAGTAGCTTAGGTACAGATACACACAGAGCCTGGCTCATAGTAATAGCTCAGTAATATTGTTGAATCTGTAGGATGAACAGAAAAAGTAGTCTTCACCCAAGAGGTGATGCTTTAATTGAATAATACAGTTAGAAGGGGTAGCCAAGATACAGGTATTGAGATGCAGAGGTGTAAGCAAATATGTTGTTCATGGAAATGCCAAGTAGCCCAGTAAGATGGAGCATATGGCTGAGGTGGTTTCAAACTGCTCCTAGCAATTCTAGGACTCCTGTGGGAGGAGCATAATGGTGTTCAGTGTTTCCAGACTGCTCCTTCTGCCACCATTTTAACAAGTGTAGCACCATTTTTGTTTTTATATGTTAAGCTTTTACTTAAAGATTTTGTTTGAAGAAAGGGTTCTGTGCCTAAAAGATCTTGTGAGGCACTGCTATAGGCTGTAGTTGAGCCATGTATTTCTCAGGGCCAAAGGGAGAAAAATAATTTTGTGCAAGGAGGAAGCTTGGGAGAGAGAAGCTGTGGCTTTTAGGGGCGGGAAGAGAAATGTTAGTCACTAAAGTAGCAAGTGGCTAGGGTTGAGTTTAAGTTTGATCAAAAGGAAGCTTAGGAGTCTTAAGTAAAAAAAAAAAAAGTATATATAGTGGTCAGATTTATTCAAGCACCTGGATGTGAACCCTTAAAGATAGACCGATACTTAATCTTTTAAGATTTGTCCTTAGCTCCTAAAGTAGACACGTGTTTGTTAAATTGAATTTGGAGGTGTAATTGCTGAGTCTGATTTTTTGGTAATATCCTGATACCCATAAACTACATCAGTACAACTTTGAGTGCCTATCTAAAGCACAGAATGTAAACCAATATACTTCTATTCCTTCTCCAAAAGTGTGGCTGTGAAAAAAAATTAGCTGAACTAAACAGGATGCTTAGTGACTTAGGTAATTTATATTCTGGCACAAGTTCCTTATCTAGACTCAGTAACAGTTTTGTAGATGGGCAGCCAGTCTGTGGTCATACTTTTAGTAAGTACTGAATTAGATGACATTCTTATTATAAATCACAGCAAAATTAAATACCAAGGTTGAATTTCTTTCACATAACCAGATCTAACTGAAATCATTGCTTCTGACAGTTCTACATGCTGGATTTAAGGTGTACAGACAGAGTATTACAGTGGGAAAGAATTGATTGCCAAGGAATTCCTCCGTCGTCAAAGGACAAACTTGGTGTCTGGGTGTATAAAAACAGGTAAGTTACCAGCAGCACTACAGGTTTGGGTTTTTATGTGGAAAGTGGTTGGCCTTCAAATATCTCTTTTTAAAAAAAATATTATCTTTATTGATTTCAGAGAGAGGAAGAGAGGGGTGGGGAGAGAGAGAAACATCAACGATGGGAAAGTCGTCATTGATTGGCTGCCTCCTACACGCCCGACTGGGGATCCAGCCTGCAACCCAGGCTTGTGCCCTGACTGGGAATCAGACCTCGATCTCCTGGATCCTAGGTCATTGCGCAACGGCTAAGCCACACTTGGACAGGCACCTTCAAATGTCTTTAGCTGATAACCACTGTAACTGTAGAACAAATGAGGATTAAGTGAATTAATACATCGAAGCATTTAACATAGCACCTGAGACATATTTGCCATTATTATATGAGTATTTGCATATACTCAATGGTGCCTTTGCAACTCATATAACAAAGGAGAAAAATCTCTTGTATCCTAACCTATGGATATTTGAATTTTCAGTGTCTTGTTTTTTTTATTTAATAGGTTAATATTTTTTGGAGGGTATGGATATTTACCTGAAGATAAAGTATTGGGAACTTTTGAATTTGATGAAACATCTTTTTGGGTAAGTGAAGTTTCATATTTGCATATGGCCTACTTAGTATGTTGAAATAATACATTTTGTTTGGTAGTAGTATTGTTCATTTTGCTTTGTTAATAAATCAGACCAAGGCTATATAATTTTGCAAACACTCTTTGTAAAGTAATTGTAAAATAACTCAGAGATTCTTACTATTTTCTGTAGAATTCAAGTCATCCAAGAGGATGGAATGATCATGTACATATTTTAGACACTGAAACATTTATCTGGAGCCAGCCTATAACTACTGTGAGTTACTGAAGAATAATGGATTATGAAAGCAAGACTGTTAGAGAAGGGAAGTTGGGAGGTGGTGTAAGATCAACAGTTCATTCTTCTTGTTTTCTGGAGAGAGCCACAGCTTTTATTCTTCAAGGACTCTAGAACTCAGAAAACTTTGATGAATGTATAGACCAACCCAGCATCCATTATCTAATAGATGTTGAGTGGTATTATTTGTAATTAAATGACCTAGCACTATATTGGAAGTTACTTAAATATCAGTTTCTTTCTCCTCTGATACAGATGTGATACAATGTCCTAGCTTTTATTTTAAAAGATAAAAATAAATCAGGTATTCTATTTATTAACTAGCCTATTCAGTGATACACCTCAAAAATATAAAATTAAAATTCTGTTTTGGTAGTCAGCCTTTAGTACTGCTGTTGACTAGAAGTCTGCACTTCAGCTCAAAAGCTCAAGTGCCTTGCATATTCTTATGTGGAAAGTGGTTTGTCATTCAAGTATCCTTAACCTAAACCATTGTTACTGTAGAACGTATGAGGATTAAGTGAATTAATACATCAGAGCACTTAACATAGCACCTGAGACATGTTAGCCATTATTATATGAGTATTTTTGTATACTGAGGACTCTTTTTGGTATTTATCAAAAGTTCACTTATTAAATTGTTTATATGACTTTAATAGGGTAAAGCACCTTCACCTCGTGCTGCTCATGCCTGTGCAACTGTTGGAAACAAAGGCTTTGTGTTTGGAGGCAGATATCGAGTGAGTATGTGAACAGTTTCGATGACTTGCTTTGAATTATTCAAAATGGTAATTAATTATTCTTTTTTAGGATGCTAGAATGAATGATCTTCACTATCTTAATCTGGATACATGGGAGTGGAATGAATTGTAGGTATCATGCTAGATAATTATTTAGAAAAGTTTTTCAAAAAAATTTCAATGGCTTTTTCCCTTATGTACTTGCTTAAATTTTCTGTGACTATGAATTTAAATAAACATGATCATTGGATCTTAAAAGGAGGAATTTTATTTTTTATTTCCAGTTCCCATTAACTATGTGCCTGGCACATAATATGTGCTCCATATTTGTTGAAAAGGTCTAAAGTTGACTGTCGAAGAAAATTTAATACCAAAAAGCCTTTTAAATTTAAAGTCTCTTTTTCTTTAATTCCTTTTAAGTTTTAAAAGAAAACCTCAATATTTCTCTGCTTTTAGGTGTCAGTGTTGTAACTTAGCTATTGTTTTCAGAATTCCACAAGGTATATGCCCAGTTGGCCGATCTTGGCACTCACTAACACCAGTTTCTTCAGATCATCTCTTTCTCTTTGGAGGATTTACCACTGATAAACAGCCACTAAGTAAGTCCTTTAAAAATATGATGAGAAATCATTATATATCATTCATATATAATGATATAGGTGGAAAAAATTAGTCTGTTTTAGATGTGTCAGGGCTATAGGGTTGGTCAGAAGGTTTGCTATTCATTTTGATCCTATAACATATCCCTATTAATTGTTTTCATACGATGACATACATCTATTCTGTAAAGAAATGACCTGGAACACTTAAAAGCCTTGCCAAAGGGCTGTAACACACAAGGGCTTATTTGGTTAAAAGCAGAGGAAAAAAAGGAAATATACTTTCTGTATCTACTCACAATCTTGGTTTATTTTTCTTGCTAAAGCTGTGCCCTTTAAATATCAATGGCACATTGGTAGAATAATGTACTTCAAAGTTCTTTTTTCTGTTTCAATCAGGTGATGCCTGGACTTACTGCATCAGTAAAAATGAATGGATACAGTTTAATCATCCCTACATTGACAAACCAAGGTATGAACTATTTAAAAAGGTAATTCTTATACTAAATATATGAGGTCCATAGATGTGTACAAGACAGACAGATTGAGGAAACTTTGGCTGCATTAAATCCATCATTCTTCAAATAAATATCCTAACATTCACTAAGGTTTAACATCATACCTTTCGAAAGAAAAAAAATGTTACGTTAGTATCAGTTGCTTTCTTTTCCGTCATCTCTGTATGAAAAACAGGACTGGATTTTTATTTTTCCTTTTTCTTTTGTTTATCATAAAATTACTGATATAGTTAACATTTATAATCAAGCTCTTTACCCAAGTGAACTGAACTGCATCTAGGTTTGTCATTAAAAAGAAGAAAAAGGAACTGGAAAGGAAAGAATTACAAAACCTTAATGTATATGGGGAAAAAAATCAAGGTCTTTCAATTAGATGTTCAGTAGCACTGCGTAACAGAGAGTAAGAAGTCAGATCATCAAATCAGAAGAGCCTATTAAACAGTTATTTTTGTTAACCTCAAAATGAAATGTTACAAAGACTGAAAAGAAAATGATAGTCAAAATAGGTGTTCAAAGCACATTTAGATATGTCAGCCTGCATTTTTTCCTAAGCCTCTAACCTAAGTACAGTCAGGCCACTAGACTTCATTAGGCACAAGTATTCTTTCCATAGAATTATCAGGCTTTCAGATGCTTCGTTTCCTCAGGCAGACTCAGCATCCCTCAGATGATTTGTGTAAGGCTAACTGGCCCTGCCTATGAAAAGAGTAAGAGGCCATGTACCACTCATCTCCCTTAAGATTTTTATTGCTAACAGAAACCTAGAGAACAGTTATTGCCAACAGAAACCTAGAGAACAGTTAGTTTGTTCATTTCAAACCCCTTGTTGCATATTAGGTCTGGACCAGAGAAATGCTAACATCCAGATAAAATAGACATTGATTTTTCTAGCTTTGGCTATTTTTCTTTAAGATGATTGCTTCTCACTGTGATGTTTTGGTCTGAGCTAAAGAACTCTAGTCTTTATTTCATCAGTCTATTCTGTAGTGTAAGTGATCAGTTTGGTGTTTTTGGCGACTTCAGACTCAAGCTTTTTTTTAAAATGTAGATTATGGCATACAGCTTGTTCCAGTGACGAAGGAGAAGTAATTGTTTTTGGTGGGTGTGCCAATAACCTTCTTGTCCATCACAGAGCTGTAAGTATACTACCTTAGGTAAAGGACACTTCATCATAATGCTGAAACTTACTTGTGAAGTACTTGATATTTAATGTGTTCTTCTTACCTATTTTTCAGGCACACAGTAATGAAGTACTCATATTTTCAGTTCAACCAAAATCTCTTGTAAGGTAACGTTTTACTTGGAACTTAAGAGTATTTCAAATTGTATTTCTTAACACTTTAAAATAGTGCTCTTGAAAAACTAGTTTTATGGACAATTTAAGGGCACCAACAAGCTTTTTCATGGACCCAGCTAACCAGTACCTATGAAAATCTTTAAAGGAAATGGTTTCTTTTTTATTTTAATAGCTCATCAAGTAAGGGTACTTCTAAACAGTAAAGTGAAATTATTTTTCTTTTTCCTTATTCTTTCAGGCTAAGCTTGGAAGCAGTCATTTGCTTTAAGGAAATGTTAGCCAACTCGTGGAACTGCCTTCCAAAACACTTACTTCACAGTGTTCATCAGAGGTTCGGTAGTAACAACACTTCTGGGTCTTAAGGCTTCATAGATAATGCCTCGGATCACCCTGCATGGACAGCAATTCTGTGAACATCAGAGTGGCATCATTTGTATAGTTATTTGCAATGTGTAGTTTTGCAGCTTTTTGGTTTTAATGTGCATGTGAATGGCCTAGAGAACCTATTTTTGTGTCCAAAGTTTACAATAAATGTATTTAACACCAGTAATTGTTTTCTTTTAAAACAGGAAAATTAATACTTGGGCTTTTTACCCCAGGGAATGGTTATTATATTTCTTTTATGGTAACTTCAAGATATCTGTAGAAACATTATACTAATTATTCTTACCACTTAAAATGAAGTGGGTTTTTTTTCCTTTTATTGAGCGTATTGGGGTGACACTGGTTAACAAAATTACAGGCTTCAGGTGCACAGTTCCACAACACATCATCTGTACACTGTATTGTGTGTGCACCACCCCAATTGACGTTATCTTTTTTTAATTAATATTTTAGATTTTTTTTTTTAAATGGCAAGATAGTCTAATTATAAAGTTTTTTTAAACATGAATTTCAAATGGAAAAATTTTCTTAATAGGACTGATAAAACTGTTAAAAGGAATTTTGGAAGGACCAAAAGCTGTTTAGTACTTTAACCTTGAACACTTTGATATAGGATCTAGAGAAAATGGTCATGCTCACTATAGGCAGCTGTTGTCTGATCATTTAAAAAATAACAGTTTTATAGCTCATGAAAGTGGAAATAAGGTATGACTTTATTCTCCATCCTGTTAGGAGACAGAAGAAAGCTGGGTTTGGAGTCTTTACTGGCAACCTTAAAAGTGCATTTCTAACATTATAGGTTAAGGTACAGTAACATGCCACCGATACTTACTAGAGGTGGAAAGTAAAATGGTACAGAACTGAATGAGATTACAAGAAAGAGAGAAGGGTGAAAAGTGAGGGTGTATAAATGCATCAACACCAGTTTCTTCAAGGTGTTACTCCTTAAGCTTAGTCACAGGAATTATATATTAAATCTGGTCTAATGTACTTTATAAGTAAAGGTGGAAGGAAACTTAATCCTTCAATACTTGGGGTTTTCAAGAGTTAATCCTAAATGTTTAACTGTCCCCAAACACCACCACCTCCAGAAAAAACACACCAAAAAAACCACGTGATTGGCCTGTGAGTAATAGATATATTAGACATCATATACAGTAGACTACCAAGTCAATAGTCTAAGCAACTGAGCCACTTCACTATTCCATTTCTTTACAACACGAAATAAATACTTAATATTAACTTCCCAAATTTCAAGAAAATGTAAAATAACTACAGATGTACACAATTAGCATTTAACTGTCCAGAAATATTTTAGGAAATCCTATCACAGACAGTGTCTCCTCTCTGTAAAACTGGAATAAAACAAGAGTAACTCCTTTTGGCAAATATAGCAAGGCAATGTTTAGTTCATTTTTAAAAGCAGAAGTCTTGTTACATGGTGTTTTCATCTTTGAATTTCCAAAATGCTATAAAATTGGCTCTTCTCATATATTTTAGGATTTCATTTCAGCTATTTCCTCTTTACATTCAGAAGATTGGGTGCAGAAACTTTCACTTTGCCAGGAATGTTTCTTGATAAATCTGTGTCCTACAAAAGAGAATTGAATATCTTCACATTCTATATGGATAATCATATTTTTTATGACAATTATGTATCCTCTGCTATCAAAAGAAAGGCATTTCTAAAATTTACCTGAAATGATTTTACTTATTTTATACTGCTTCTAGGAAGCATTTTCTACCAAAAGAATGGCTACAGCTTGCATCTACTACATAAAGAACAAAAAAAATAGCAAATAACTGCTGACATTTTCAGAATGTTCTTCAATCTTCAGAAAGTTCAGGAGGAATACTTTACCTTTACGCTGCGGAATAAGTCTTTTTCTCTTGCTGTCGCTTCTTTGGAATGCATGAAACTATTCAAGGCTGTTTTTGCAGCTGTAAATAGAAATTAGAAGAATCTACTTCTGTTCAGTCAAGAAGTGTTTAAAATCATAATTCAAAAAAAAATTTTTAAATACCTTTTCCCTTTTTCTGAACTCCAGGAGTAAGTTTCACTTTGTATCTTTAAAAAGAAATTGTATGTGTTAGTAAACAGAGATTACAAACAATTCATAAATCACTGCTGTGCCAGCTGTTTTGGGTGAAGTGGTGATGACTTACTTATAGTTTGTCATGGTGGTGTAAGGGGCACATATTGGAACAGCAAACAGTAGTAGATCTTCAGGATGTGGCTGCCCTGTTAAAGAGTCAAAGAGATTTTCCTAAAAAGGGAAAACAAACAATTATTAAAGTAATTTACATCAGCTCTAAAAAAGAAAACCTCTAAAACCTGTCAAATTAGTATCTCAACATTTTTATCCTTTTCTGACTGATGTTGCCGTAAGCTCTGCTTTATAGCTCTGGAGAGTTTAAGACCAAGGGTGTTTAAATATATATACTTTACTACTTATAATTTTTGCCTAACAATAATGAGAAATGAGAACAATGATTTGCAAAAAGGCACTTGTAATCCAAGTAAGAGAAAGGGAGAAAAACTTGCGGATTTCTAGAGTTGCAGAAAACTATGGATTAAAATGAAGCACAACAATGACCACAAATAGATTTAAATCCATTGCATGGAAATGGCACTGATACTTTGGCTGGACCAATGGTTCTCAAATGGGTTTTGCCCCCAGACCATACTGGGCAATGTCTGGAGACATTTTTGGTTGTCACAACTAGGGGAGAGGAGTGGGTGTGGGGCAGGAATAGAGTGCTACTGGCATCTAGTGGGTAGAGACTAAGGATGGGACAGCTACTCAGAACAAAGAATTATCCATCCCCAAATATTCATAGTGCTGAAACTGAGAACTTTTGGGATAGAATAGCCTTCCCTCTTACCTTTTCTTAAGGAGAACTCCTAGGGTTTAGAGTTTCCCATTTGGTGGCTGCCTATAAGACTGCCCATATTTATTTAACAACATGAGTCAATTTAGAGTCAAAATGCTTGGTGCTAAAGTAGTGTTACTACATGCCATGAACTTTTCTAAATGCTTTACGTATATTACCTTAGTTCTCAAAACAGCTTTCTCCTAGTAGGGACAATTATAATCCCTATTCTTCATATGAGGGAACAGGAACAAAGAATAATGTTTCCAAGGTTGCAATTATATATAGCAAAGTCGGGATTCAAACCCAGAATGTTTGACTCTAGAGCCTTGCCTTAGCCTTTTCTGTTTTAATTAGTAGTTAGGAATTGTGTCAAACATTCTGGGAGCTGGAATGCAGTAAGAGTGTTATGGTAAGGACTCAGACACAAAATCATACCTCGTTTCCCTGTAGATCCAGATCTTGCTCTTCCTGTTCCAAACAAAATTTGAAAAGTCAGCTATAACTTAAATTGAAATTCCACACCATTAAAAACTATGAGGAGAAAAAAATAATGATTTCACAAGACTGGATATCTAATCAATCCATAGGATAAGGACCCCAAGACTCTGAATTAATTTGTGTCTTACTATTTCAGAAAACAATGCCATTCAAAGAAAAAGGATTGTACTCTGATGTTTAAAGAACTTTCCCATAAAGCAGCAATTTTCAACCTTTTCCATCTCATGGCACACAAACTAATTCTGCCTGGCTGGGCGTGGCTCAGCAGTTGAGCGTCGACCTAGGATCCAGGCGATCGGGGCTCGATTCCCAGTCAGGGCACATGCCCAGGTTGCTGGCTCGATCCCTAGTCAGGGACGTGCAGGAGGCAGTCCATCAATGACTCTCATCATTGACATTTCTATCTCTCTCTCTCCCTCTCCTTTCCTCTCTCTGAAACCAATAAAGATATATTTAAAAATAAATAAATAAAATTCTGCAGCCCACCAAAAATATGTATTTTGCTGATCTGATAAAAAACATAGGTATAATTTTGATTCATTCACACTGGATGGCTATTGTTGTGTTGGCTGTTCTAATTTTTTTATTTGACAATCTAAGGGAAAAGAGGTCAGTGCTCCTGACTAAATACTAAGGTATTGCATGTTTTAAAAATTCTTGCAGCACACCGGCTGAAAGTGGCTGCCATAGAGTAAATGCTAAAGGGGTGAATGTTATAAGGACAATTTAAAATGGCAAATAGCCCTGGCCTGTGTGGCTCAGTTGATTGGGTGTCATCAACCCATGCACCAAAGGGTTGCTGGTTCAATTCAGGTCAGGGCACACACCCAGCTCCGGGGCTCAATCCCAGGTAGGGGGCGTGCAGGAGGCAGCCAATCAATGTCTTCCTTCCCCTCTAAAAATCAATAAAAAATCTTAAATAAAATAATTAAAATAAAAGGACAAATAACTAAGCTTGATGCACTTGCCGAAGAAAAAGAAAATGGAGAATTTTGGTGAACAGAATTTTTATATTTTAGTCTCTGTTCAACAGTTTTACGATAAATTTTCACACAGTAAGGTAGCTTAATTTTGTTTGCTTACATTTAAAAACCTATCTGGACATAACCTGTCATGAAAGAACATTTAAAAGTTACACTTTTAACAAATACCAGTAAGTCCAGGGTTTACAGAATATATTATGAGTATGAGAACAGTGTAAAAATTTGAGGAGGACTGAAATGAGTTTTAATATTAACAACACTGTTCAGCAAGGGAAAGAGAAAAGAGCAATGCATTTAGAATCCCAATGACCATTGCCTGCACTCAACGGAACACAGTTAAAACCAAAGCTTTAACTGCCATAAATGAAAATACAGGCTGAATCAAAAATTGTTACAAGTTAAAATAAGTCCTTTGCTCAGAATTTCAAGACGTACATATTCATGCAAGAAGATATACTTAGGGCTGGGCTTGTATTCATTTGATAGATCAATCAGGCAACCATCTTTTTTTAAAAAAATATATCTTTATTGATTTCAGAGAGAGGAAAGGAGAGGCGGGGAGAGAGAGAGAAACATCAATGATGAGAGAGTCATTGATCGGCTGCAGCCTGCAACCTGGGCATGTGCCCTGACCTGGAATCGAACCCCGATTGTCTGGATCCTAGGTCGACGCTCAACCGCTGAGCCACGCCCGGCTGGGCAATCAGGCAACCACCTTAACTGGAAAAAATGTTAACTTCTCACTGGTTTTCCAACCAGGGCACTTGAACTGTGTAGCCACTCAGCATTATATAATATAACATAGCATATATTCCTGTATAAAAACTTCAAGAAGTGCAAATTTATTTTCCACTCATTTTCAAGACAATCCCAATTATTTGTCTTATTTTTAACTGAACTCCCACCGCAATCAAAGCCTGTCTGGAAAAATGATTATTTTCTAAAGATGTGTAATGAACTTTATCAGTTATTAACACTACCATTTTTATGTTTATGTACTTGAATTTTAGTCTCACAGGTTTATTTGTAGGGTGATTTTCCATCAAGAATAGGGTTACTACTTGTCCTGTTTTTGGCACTGCTAAGTCTCATGGCCTGGGAACCCTAGGATGATTAGTCACCTCTAAGAAGCAAAAGCCCACATGTGTGTGGCAGCCTTACCTTGTCATCATGTGGATCATCTACAGCCAAGTCTTGTAACTCATGAGTTATAACCTCAAGGGATGGAGTTTCTTTCTTTATGCTGTCTGAGACTCGTCCACCTCTAGGTTTCTGGGGCTGTTTCTTCACTGGTTCATCCTTCATTTTTCCTTTCTTGCCCTTCTTCCCTTTTTCTTCTTTGTTTGAACCTGCAGACTTTAATTTATAGAGGAAAAAAGTTATTATCAGTATTTTCAATATTGTCACTATTTTAAACAAAAATGTACTGAATGCCTAGCTAGCATATATAATAGGGAGGGGTCTGGATGCCCCTTCAAAAGCAAAGGCAGAAGATGTTTTTAGATATTACTTACCCCTAGCAATTTCATAATGAGTTCACGGTCTTCTTCATCTTGGTCTTTATATTTTTCCTTCATTTTTTTCATTTTACTCTACAAAATCAAAAGACTTTGGTTGGAAAAATTCAGCAGTAAAAAAATGAGAAAAAATGTTTGTAAGGTAAAGATGCTTCTTTAGTTCTCTGTCAAAAATGCTTATTGAGCAAAACGCCATTCTAAAGATAGACAAATCATAGTCCTCACTCCTCAAGGAATTTACCATCTGCTGGGAAAAGAAGATGCATTTGAGTACGGATAAATTAATGCAACATATTCTAAATACTACAGGAGAGTTACATACAAATTATTTCCAAGATAATTTTGAGAAAGACATTTCTTTGAGCTTGAGCAAGAACTATGAGGGAGAAATAAAGCAAAACTTGAAAGTCTTAAAGGAAATATATTTTATAGTATCTGGGAATATAGGAAAAGCAAGATTATAAGGTTAAGATAAGACAGTAATAATAGCAAGTCATTGCATTTGGTTGGAGTCAGGATATACATACAGAGGAGGAACAGGAAACAAGGCAGCAAAGCTAGGCTGGGTACTTACTATCGAAGCTCTTAAGACTTGAATTTTATCAACGGAACTAGTGAATTTTTTACTAAGCTACACATCCAAATCACCCTAGTGCTTTTTAAAATGACAGACTTCTATCTAGGCCTCACCTCCAAAGATTTTTGTCTTGATTAGTCTTAACTGGGGCCCAAATAACAAATTTCTAAATTTTTAAATATTTCTATAAACAGGACACACAAACACAAAACACTAACTATAAAAGACTGGTAAGTCATACTTCATTAAAATCAACAAATGCTAAAAAACACTATTATAAAAGTGAAAAAAATAAAGCCTCAAAATAAGGTAAGTATTTGGCCCTGGCCGGTGTGGCTCTGTTGGTTGGAGCGTCGTCCTGTGTACCGAAGGGTTGTGTGTTTGATTCCTGGTCAAGGCACATACCCAGGTTATGGGTTCTGTCCCCAGCCAGGGTATATACGGGAGGCAACCAATAGATATTTCTCACATCGTTGTTTCTTTCTCCCCATCTCCCTTCCTCTCTCTCTAAAATCAATAAAAGCATGTCCCTGGGTGAGGATTAAAAAATAATTTTAAAAATGTGAAAAGTTTTTGTAATGCATATATCAAGGAAAGGCTTGTATTCAGGATTTCAAAGAATTCAAGAAGTGCTCAATATCATTAGTCATCAGGGACATGCAAATTAAAGCCAAAATACAATTTTAGTATATATACACTTGAGTGACCAAAAAATAACCTGACAATACCGAATGTTAGTGAGGGTATGAAGCAAATACAAAGCAACTGGAACTCTGATACACTGCTTACTGGGAAAATGGTACATGCACTCTGGAAAACTGGTATTATCTACTAATGCCAAACAACATGTACAATATAACCCAGCAATACGACTCCTCACTACAACAGAAATGCGTACTTGTGGACCTCAAAGACAAATAAGAATATCTATTAACAATACTATAAATAAATTGTGACAGTCATATAATGGAATGCTACTAAGCAATGCATATGAACTACTTTTATATACAACATGCATGATACACACAATGCTGAGTGAAACATAACCAGACAAAAGAGTATACCATGTTATTGCTTTTTTACAAAGTTTAAAAACAGGCAAAATAATCTATAGTGATTAAGAATAATGTTTTTGGGTGGGACACTATTTAGAAAGGGACAAGAGTGAGCTCACTGAGCTAAACTTAAGATTTGTGCATTTTGCTGTATGTGTAGTATATCTTTAAAAAATCTTGAGAATAAAGTGAATAATATTACCAATAAACTGAACCAAGAAATGGAAAACCCAATGAAAAGAACAGTTTCTTGGAAAATATAACTTAGGACAACCAACTGAAAAAACAGGAAACCTGCATGGACCTATAATCACTAAAGAAATTTAATTAGTACTTAAAAACCTAACTGCAAAGCCCTAAATATCAGGCAGTTTTATAAGCAAATATTATTAAATTTCAAGGAACAAACAACCTCTATTTTATACAAAGTTCTAGAGAGCAGAAGAGGGAAAAGTCCCAAATTTATTTTATGAAGCTGGAATAACCACACCAAAACCAGGCAAAGACAGTATGAGAAATCAGAGGACAATTTAATAGATTTTCTCAAGTAATTTACATTAACTGATTAAGGCAATAAAAATAATACATGCAGAAAAAGCATTTAATAAAACTTAACATCATTATTAAAAATAACTTCATAAAGGACATCTACCAACAACCCATAGGACACATTCCACAATGATAAAAACCTTAGATATAGTCCACTTAAATGTAATTAACAAAGATGCACATATTATTACCTCAATGCAACACTATACTGATGTTTGAACCAGTGCAAAAAACATGAGAAAGCAGTAACAGATATTAGGATTAGAAAAGAAGGAAGAAAAGTTATCATTTGCAAGCAATATGACTGTATACAGATGAAGTATTTTAAAAATTCAGTAAAACTGCCTATTACTAGAATATGAAAATTGTCTTTCCACATACCAGCAACAAATAACTAGGAAGTGAAAGTTCGAAAAATATACCACTTATAAAAACTAAGAAAAATTATAAGTAGGAATAGATAAGATGGGTAAGGCTCTAGAGAAAAAATGAAGAATATAAACTATTCTTACATAATTATAGTCCACATTCATGGACACGAAGACTCAATGCAATAAAGATGATAGTTCTCCACAAAAAAACCAAAAAATTTAATGTATTTTAATAAACATTTCAGGATTTGCCTTGGAACTTAAACTATCTACAGAATATTTCACTGTATAAATGCACCATATTGCTTATTGTTGTTTTATATTGTTGGGTATTTAAGATTATTTTCCGTTTTCTTGCTATTACAAATATTATCTTGATGAATATCCTTAGCATATACACAATTTTTTTTTTTTTAGTATAAATTCCTAAAAGTAGAATTGCTGAGTCAAAGAGTAAATGCACTGCCAGGACTTTTTAAAAATTTTAAATATATCTTTATTGATTTCAGAGAAAGGAAGGGAGAGATAGAAACATCAATGATGAGTCATTGATCAGCTGCCCCCTGCACATCCCCTACTGGGATCGAGCCCGAAACCTGGGCATGTGGCCTGACTGGGAACTGAACCTCGATCTCCTGGATCCTAGGTCGATGCTCAACTGCTGAGCCATGCCTGGCTGGGCACACTGCCAGGACTCTTGATGGGAATTCCCATGCTGTGCACTCAAACATTTTACTGAATAAGATTGAACACACATTATCTATTAATGTGATGGATGAAAAAAATACCCCGTTTAAATAAGCATTTATTTTTATCAGATTTGCCATTTGTCTTGCAGTTTTAATGATGGGTTATTTTTTCCACCTGGAATTTACTTTGGTTTTTTTTTTAAACATGACTAGCCACTAATTTTTAATATTTCATACCTTCCCAAGTAATCTGTAATATTATTTTAACACATACTAAGATTTTAAACACAATTAATGGTCCTGTATCTAGATTTTATTGTTTCACTATTCTATCTGCCTGTTCCTATTGTTAACACTATACTATTTTAAGATTTTATTACCTAGTAGGGAAATCCCCTCAATCTTCTTTTTTCAAGATTTCCTAGCTATTCTCTAGTATTTACTTTTCCCTTCCATATGTGTAGCATGTTCCTTCACTTATTTAAGGCCCACTAGAAAAAAACACAGGAAATCCTGGTACTATGGATGGAGGAAAGATCATTAAACATGATCTTTATTATGATTTTAAAGGAATTTAAAAAAAAGATACACTGGTATATTAACTGACAATCCCGTCTTTACACTGCTACAGCATTTTAAAAAGTATATCCACCACCTCTTCCTTCATCACCCACCTTTAAATAAAGTGCATAAGAACTCTAACAGAAATTGTATTAATAATTGAAAGAAAAACTACTAAGCTAAATTATCAATAAAGACCAGCACTGCCACTTTACTACCTCTGTGTCTGCAAAATCACAGTTGGCCACTCCTCTTCCACATAAAATATGATCTTCTGCCTAGATGATCTTAAAGGAACATAGAACAGTGATCTCTATATTCCTGAAAATGTACAGTATCTTTTCAACTAATTTTCAGTCAAAGGATGTCACATACGATTTTTTTTTTTTTTTTTTTTCCTACATCATGTTTCACTAAAACTTTAAAAAATTAAAAGGAACCTCAGAACTTCATTTGTGAAACTATACAGTACTAACTTTAACAATTCACCCCAGCTCTTTCCGTAACTGGTCTGTGGTAACCTCTGAAAATGGTTGGTTGTTCATGTGATCCAGCAAACTCCACAAAATGATGCAAATCAAGAGGCTCAAATCTTTGTGTTCACTTTAAGAACACTCATGAAACTGCCCAGGCCATCAAGGGTACGCATATTCAAAAAGCAACCAACAACCTGAAGGATGTCACTTTACAGAAGCAATGTGTGCCATTCGTCGTTACAGTGGTGGAGTTGGTAGGTGTGCCCAGGCCAAACGGGTTGGACACAGGGTCAGTGGCCCAAAGAGTGCTGAATTTTTGCTGCATGTGCTTAAAAATGCAGAGTAATGCTGAACTTCAGGGTTTAGATGTAGATTCTCTGGTCACTGAGCTCATCCAGGTGAACAAAGCTCCCAAGATGCTACACAGAACTTACAGAGCTCATGGGCAGACAAACCCATATATGAGCTCTCCCTGCCACACTGAGATGATCCTCACTGAAAAAGAGCAGGTTGTTCTTAAACCAGAAGAGAAGGTTGCACAGGAGAAAAAGATATCCCTGAGGGACTGAAGAAACAAAAACTTATGGCCCAGGAATAAATTCAGCATTAAATGCTTAAATAAAAAAACCACACACACAAAACACAAATGACACACAATTTACCCCAAAGTTTTATTACCTTTTGTCCTCGCTTCATTGGCTGCACAGCGGCGGCATTTTTGTTTGTGTTCTGAGGCGCTTCAAGGTGTAGAGCCTTTTCTTTTTCTTTGTCCTCTTCCTCTATCACTTCTAAATCCCCCAAGTCACTTGGAAGCTTTTTCTTCTTCAGTTCCCTAAATGTAAATGAAACGAAAACATCTAATTATTAGAATTTCAAATTCTTGGTGACCTAAAAAAATTACATGGGGAAGGGAACACGTACAACATATAAAAGATCATGGCTTCTGCTTAACTTGCTCATCACTAGGCTACAATATACAAAGAAGTACAAATCATCACACAGGAAAAAAGATTAAAATTTTTCTTTCATGGATTTAACATTCTTTCTGTCATCCAGGCTCAAGATACTGTCACCCTCGACTTACCTTTACTCAGTAGCTACTTTCAATCGCTTAATACCTTGATGGCCAGGCACTAGAGTTTGTAGTCTTTGTAATTAACATGGCCTTGGCAGATCTTAGCTATTCAATAAAATATTTGTTGACTGGCTGGCTGAATAAATGGATAGAAAATAAGCAGACTGCCCAGCCGGGCGTGGCTCAGCGGTTAAGCATCGACGTAGGAGCCAGGAGATCGAGGTTCGATTCCCAGTCGGAGCACATGTCTGGGTTGTGGGCTCGATCCCCAGTTGGGGCGTGCAGGAGGCAGCTGATCAATGACGACTCTCTCATCATTGATGTCTCTCTCTCTTTCTCCCTTCCTCTCTCTGAAAACGATACATTAAAAAAAAAAAAGCAGATTAAGGATGAAAGGGAAATTCTATTGCTGTGATATTTTTCATGCGCAATCTCTTCTATTCCCAATGTCACTACCCTAAGCCAGATCCTCGGCACTTCCCACTCTGACTTCCTCCAGTGATTTCCCCCATAATCTGTTCTACATGGACTTGTAGATTAATCATCTTAATTGATTACCTATGTCACATTCCCATTCAAAATCTTCCAAAAGTCCTCCTCACATTACTTTCAGGATAAAATCCAAAATACTTGGCCTGTCATTCTAAATTCCCCACATATGGTCCAAATTCACTTTGCCAATCTCATCTACCAGGTCATAAACATGAACTTTCTACTCCTTTCACCTCAGTCTATTTCTCATTTCCTCAAAGCACTATGCATATTGCTTCCAAATTCCCACTCCCTTTTGTTCATGCTAACTCTCCTTGATGTCTTTGTATCTTCATTTACCCAAGTGCTAATATATTTTCAAGGAATACTTCTGATAGTACTTCCCCAAACCCCTGAACTCACAGCAATTTCTTATTCAACTACTGTATCGCTTTCAGATAACACTACACTTGACCCGTAAACAATACAGGTTTGCATTTATATGCCCCATAGAAGTGGACCCACGCAGCTCAAACCCATGTTATAGAAGAGTCAACTGTATTTCAATCCATGGTGAGGAATCCACAGATGTAGAGGTACAACTGTAGTTAAACAGTATGAGGATTTTTGACTGCATGGGGGTCAGTGACCCTAACCCCACAATGTTCACGGGTCTCATGCATTTATAGATTTACAGCTATTTCCTGAATCCAGGACTTAAAAGCTTCCTGATGGCATGAACTTTATATTTTACCTCTTTGTATACTAGTTTTAGTCTTTCTCACCCACAGTAGTTGTCTCAGTTGTCCCATTCCTTCTGCCTCTACCTTTTATTTGCCTCCTGAGACCTGCTATATTTAAAAACAGGTAAGTGTGGTGATTGCAGGGGGGAGGGGAGGAGGAAGGAGGAGGAGAGTATGGGGGGATAAGTGCTGATGGAAAAAAATAAACTCATCTGTATCCTTAAAAAAGTCTTCTCTCTTATATAAAACTTTCCTAATTAATTTCAAGTATTCCTACTTATTCTTGTCAATATTATCCTAAAATCAGTTTGTCTATTTACTACATTGCAATCACTATTGTACATATTTATGTAATGAAAGGTCTGTCTCATGCTACATGACCTATCTCACTGATTATAGTGACAGATTAGGGTCTAAAACAGAAAAACTTATTAAAGCTGAATACTAAAAATGAAATAAAATTTATGCCAAATCTTGGTAATTTTAATAAGGGAGGTCTTTAGAACAGCAAGGTGATCTGTCATAACTGAATTGTCAATAAAAAATAATTAGATGCTTTTCAGTTAGATAATACAAAAATGTTTACCTTCTTTCCTTCGCTGACAAATGTCTCCGGCTCTGTAACTTACTGTCACTCTATTAAAATTAAAACAAAACAAGAAAAATAAGCAAATACAAGAAATAACATCACTACTATTAATTTTTCAAAACATAAAATTAAAAAGAAAATTATTCTACTCATTGAGAAGAACATGTTATTTATAAACTCTGAAACAGCTTACCATATTAGAGGATTCTTCTCTTGAAGTCAATTTCTGGAAGGACCTATGAAAAGAGGAGTCCACTAGCCTGTAGAAGGCATGTATTTACAAAGTCCCAAAACATTCCCGTATCATACTCTTAATTACTGACAATCCTACAAATTTTTAAATTTTGTAACATTAGGGGGAAAAAAAATCAAATTACTTGTTTCCTCACACTTTTAAATATATTCTTAAATAGCTGACAAGTATTGAACACTTACTATGTGAGAGGCACTGCTAGATGCTTTACATGCATATAATCTTCACCAAAACCCAATGAATCAGGTAATATTCCATTTTTACCAAGAAGAAAATTGAAGCTTAGACATAAAGTAACTTGCCCAAGGATACACCCTAAGACTCAATTCTGGTCTGTCTGACTCCTAAGCCATTCTTAATTACTCCAAAGATAATGCTTTTATAACTATGGTATTGTTTATTTGGTGATCAGTAAGACATTAAAGACCAAACACCTTATTGTTTGCATGGAATCATCTTTCTTATTAGTATTTATAACCATTTAATTATTTTGATTTTGACCTAGTTTAGCCACTTTTTGTATTTTTCTACCCTGGGTACTGGGAATTTCTTTAGAGAGATCTTACTTCCAAATCAACTTGTTAAAAAGATAGTAAGACCATAGAACAGGGGTGGGGAACCGTTTTTCTGCCAGGGCCATTTGGATATTTATAAGATTATTCATGGGCCATACAAAATTATCAACTTAAAAATTAGCTATGAAAAAAGCTCCTAGATGTATTGAATTTTGAGTCCAGCCTGTGGTTGCTTTGGCAGGGCCAAACCAAATGATTTCTTGGCCCGTATATAGCCTGTGAGCTGGACATTCCCCACCCTTGTCATAGAACAATGGAGGGTAAAAGTACTAAGGTCAATCTTGGTATTATCTTTTTAAGGATTAACTCTTCATCATTCCCAGCTTTCAAAATAAAACTTAATAGTTTTTAAATTACCTTTGAGACTGAAGGTGGGACAAGTCAATGGCAGTATCAGGATAATTTAATGTCTCTTCCCCTTTGTCCTTCATTTCACCAACAGATTCCTGATCTTTTACCACCTCTTCAGATTCTCCTTCGTCTTCGGAACTTTCTTCCTGCATTAGTTCTTCATTTAGCTCATCTCCACCACTCTGAATAGTAATACCCTCCTGGTCAAGGTGAGTCACAAGTTCTACTTCCACAGGAGTTTCCTGTAATTCCTCTTTATCTTCTTCACTGCTACTGTCACCTCCATCTGTAGAATTACCATCAGGAAAGTCAGAGTGCTACCAAAGCAATAAAGCTAGATGATTTCCCTGAAAACTTTAAAAAATATTCTATTGACTTCCTGTTTCTCCAAAAGATCACCAAAAAATGCCTGATCATCCCCAAAGGGGTACTCCAAAAGGATGCTCTGTATCACATTGTTTGCGGGTAGTTTTTATCGCGCACTCTACCACCAGTCAACGTAAAACGTATAAATACGTTTCCCGCATACAATGTGGTATCATGAACTGGTTGGAATACATGATCTCTGAGATGCTTTATGACAATAAACTTCTTGGACATTGCAATCATTTCCAAAATAAAAACTATGACTTGTCTTTGCTAGGTATTTCCAAAATGGAGGACAACATTAGTAGTTCTACAAATTCTGCTCCTTTTATTATAACTGAAATTAGATAATATGTTATATAACTGGCAAATAGCAGGGTTCAGAATGGCAATTATAATATGGTCTAGTTGCCTCACCTATAAAATGAGACGCCACAACCCATCTGACAATGGTTGTGAGAATTCAATAAAAAATAATGTAAATAAAGCACTTTACACAGTATGAGGAACAGGGTGAAATTAAAAAAACAGAAATCTTGTAGTACAATACTCATAAATGAAACAAAGTAGTATTACTCCCAAAAAAGAATGACCCTACGAGAGAGAATAACTATAAAAATAACTTAGATATTTTCCCTAGTTCCTTCAGGTATATAGGTAAATTTATTCTAGTAACCATGGTTGCTCTCCACTAGAAGCAAATATATTATTAAATCAAGCTATATTACCATAAAGGAAATTGTACTTGTTACAAACTCATCTTTGTATCACTTCTAATTCCTAAACCCAAAAAGTAAGTGCTCATTTGTATTTATGTATTACCCATTATATACTGAAGTTTTACTATATATACTCAAATATACTCATTATGGATCCAATCACTTTATAATTCACGAGGATTATAAGCACACTTAACATTTCCAAAAACAAAACTCAGTAAAATTGATAGCAAGTTTATTTGAAATTTCAATTATCCAAAAGAAGACATGATTTTCTAAGTAAGAATTTAGAAGCAAAACTAGACAATAGAAAACGTTATAAGCTACTTTATTAAAATTTGTAAACTACCTAGTTGTTCCATTTCTTCTGATATGAGTTCACTTGTGCAACTTGCCAGTGCCTCCATGTCTTCATCTTGCACTCTGACTTTTCGTTCACCCCGATGTCTCCAAACACAAGACTCATCTACCTATGGAAATAGTTCTTTTTCATTGATGGAACTTTAGGTGAGGCTAATGAAAGTCAGAAAAAAATAATGAAGATGAAGAGTACCTTAAAGAGGAAGCTAAACCCCAGCATTAGATATGATGGAGGAAGGAAATTCTTTTTTCCTACAAAAGATAATGTACACAAATGTTTTACAAATCTGTTTTCTTCATTTTATGCTTGCAAAGTATGTGACACCAAAGGTCACATTTGATTTGTCTTTTCTCTGTCATGAAGAACATTTCCATTTACAGAAATTATCGTTATATAAGGAACAGGAATTAAGACAGAAAAATATAATTGTTTGCTCTCATCCTTTGGGTTAGTCAGACCCTGAATAATCAACTTTTAGAAAAAAGGTCATGTTTACTTCCTTACCCTTGTAACTTTAAACTATGTGAAAGTACATTCTCATCAATAAAAATATATATGGAGACAACATGGCAAATGCTAAATTTGCCACAGCAGAGGAAATTTTCCTTATTTCATAACAGATTTTGAATGTATGAAATCAAAACAATTAGTGTCTGTTCTGAGAATATTAGCAGAGGTCCTCAATCCTGTCTCCATAACCCACTGACAATCATTACCTCTTATCATGAAGCTTCCTGTTGTCAAATATTCTCCAGTTGGTGCTGTTTTAGACACCTGAGGAACACAGTAATACATTATACTCTTAAGAAAAACGTAAAAAAAAAAATTTCACTTGAGAAAGTAGTCATATCCAAGTAAGCAGCACTATGTCCTGCAAAGTTTATAATTTAGCAAAAACTATCAACACTGATGGGAGAGATACCTCTCTTCAATGATAAAACAGACCCTTTGCTGTAACAATGAAAAAAAATAATGAAGAACATACACTACATTGATAATTTTCAAATGCCTTGGACTACAGCAAGAATGGCCCACATGGTTCCTTTAGTATGAGATATGATGAGAAGAAATAGTTTAGTAAGTTTACCATAAAACTATACTTACCAAAATAAAACCGTATTTATTAAGTAAAATCCTTTTCTGAGATACTTTTTTGGTAGTACAATAACCTTTTATTTTAGGAAATAAAAATGATAGCAGATTTAAAATATATATTGTAACTTGTCAAAATAGGAAGTGAGCCAGATTATTCCACAATTATTAAAAATTTCATACATCTGTGAAACCTCCAAATCTGAGAGGATCTTTATTAGTCATAGTTATGCAAGAGATTAAAAGCATACTAAAAAACTTATTCATAAAAGAATTAAAGTCACTTTTATAACAAGACTGAGGCAGAAAAATCTAATCTCAGAAACGATACTAATTTCTTAAAAACCCAGTATCACAACATAGCAGAAAATAATATAACTAGATATAAAAATGAAACAAAATCTAAGGAAGGATAATGGTATTGAATTCTTTTCACCATATGCTTTTGGACTTACAAAAGTATATCATCATTAATTATAATTCTTGAAAATGTGTATCAATAGCAGTGTGAAGTCAAATATGGAATGAAGTATCATCAGATAGAATACCATTAACCATAACGAAGGACAATTACTAAAACCAGGACAATACAAAACCACTGGATATACCTACTTTTCTGGAAGGGCCAAAGAGAATTCAGAAAATTTCAATAAATATGAATAGGAGAAAGGCCTTTTAGGTCAGTCATAATTGTAACACTCTACCCTGTATAACTGCACGATCATTCTCTTCATTTTGGTTTTTGCTGCTCAAATCTTACCTTCCCAGATACCTTATTCAAAATGGCAGCCCCTATCACTCTCTATCCCCTTACTCTGCTTTAAAAAAATCTTTATAGCAACTGCTACCTAACATTATGTATTTTCCTCCACCACCAAAATGTCAGCCCCATCAAGGCAGATAAGTATGTAGCCTTGTTCACTTCTACACCCTCAAAATTTGGTACACAGTAGCTCTTAGTAAATTAAAAGACCATAACGGTTATTACCTGATGATGGTAAACCCACCAGGCACTAGTGATAACTCGGGCATCCCAAGCAGCACTGTAGCAAAGTGCCATTGTGCCAGCCTCAGTCAAGGTCCGAGGGGGAATCGGTTCTCCTGTAATAAACAATTCTACAGTGCTTCAGTACCAAAGTACAGACTTTCTACAGAGCAAGATATGAAAAACACATGCATGACAGGTTTAATCTTATATCTTCAATACTAGTAGCTCATTTTTATTTCAATATCATAAAAAGTTACTATTTTTTATTTTAAATGTATTTACAACAGGCTTTTAAATGGTCTAAGTAAATAAAACAAGTTAGAGAAGAAATTTCCTCTCACCTATATCAATAATTCTAACCTTATTCCAAAATGGATAATTTAAAAAAATCTATTGAAAGTTTGAAGACTTCCAGAATCACTATAGATTGCCTAAATTATCAAAATGAAGAGCATATTAATAACATATCCCTAGCTAGATTTCAAATATTTTTAAATTGGGATATAATTAATATACCATAAAGTTCACCCTTTTAAAATATATAGGGTGGGACAAAAGTAGGTTTACAGTTGTTCATGCGGGAAATAGTACAATAATAAATAATAATACAAGTATAAACTCTGGCCCGGCTGCCATGGCTCAGTGGTCGAGCATCAACCTAGGACCCAGGAGATCTCTGTCCGTTTCCCAGTCAGGGCACAAGCCCAGATTGGGAGCTCAATACCCAGCAGGGGGCGTGCAGGAGGCAGCCGATCAATGACTCATCATTCATGTTTCTATCCCTCTCTCTCTCCCTTCCTCTCTCTAAAATAAATAAAAAAATTTATTTACTTATTTTAAAAAAGATAAACTGTATTCATATACAATGATAAACCTACTTCTGCCCCACCCTGTAAAATTCAATGGGTTTTAGTATATTCACAAAACTGTGCAACCGTATCACTAATTCCAGGACATTTTCATAATCCCCCAAATCCTGTATCCATTAATAATAGTCACTCTCCATTTTCCCAGCCCCTAGCAATCACTAATTTACTTTCTGTTTCTATAGATTTGGAATTTCATACACACTTGATCCTTGAACAGGGGTTTGAACTGCGTGGGCCCACTTACACATGGTTTTACTTCGATAAATACTGTAAATGTATTTTCTTTTCCTTATGATCTTCTTAATAACATTTTCTTTCCTCTAGTATACTTTATTATAAGAATATAGTATATAATACATATAATGTATATAATGTAAAATAGATGTTAAGTGACTGTTTATGTTATTGGTAAGGAATCTAGCCAACAGTAGACTATTAGTGTTAAGTTTGGGGGGAGTCAAAAGCCATACGTGGATTTTCCACTGCACAAGGGTGGGGGAATGGGGAAGGGAGGAATAGTCAGCACCCCTAAGCCTCCCCTCCTCACTAGTTAAAGCGTCAACTGGAATCATGTGTCTAGCTTCTTTCACTTAGCATATTTTCAAAATTCATCCATGTTAGAGCATGTTTCAGTAATTTGTTTCATTTTAAGTTTGAACAATATTCCATTATATAGATACACCACATTTTGTTTATTCACCAACTGATGGACATATGGGTTGTTTCCATTTCTTCACTATTATAACTCTATAAATATCTGCAAATAAGTTTTATGGGAAAATATATTTTCAATTATCTTGGTTATATACTTAGAGGTAGAATTGATAAATTCTATGTTGAACCTTTAGGGAATTGCCAAACTCTTTTCTACAGCAGCTCCATTATTTTCCACTCCCACCAACAGTGTATAAGGGTTTCAATCTCTCCACATTCTCACCAACACTTGTCTGTTTTTTCATTGTAACCATTCTAGTGGGTGTGAAGCAGTATATCATTGTGGCTTTGATCTGCATTTTCCTAATAATGAATGATGCTGAGCATCTTATGTGTTAGCTATTTATATATCCTTGGAAAAATGTCTATTTGAATCCATTGCTCATTTTTAAATTGGACTTTCTGCTTTTCTATTCCAATAGTTCTTTGGATATTGGTACTTTATCAGATAAATGATTTGCAAATAGTTCCTCCCAGTTTGTGGGTTGTCCTTTTCACTTTCTTGATAGTATTCTTTGAATTAAGATTTTTAATTTTGATTAAGTCCAATTTCTGTTTTTTCCCCTTTAGTTGCTTATGTTTTTGGTGTCATATCTAAGCAATAATTTCCTGATGCCGAAGATTTATGCCTTATTTTCTTCTAACAGCTTTACAGTTTCAGCTTTTAAGTTTAGGTCTTTGGTGCATTTGAATTAATTTTTGCAAACGGTGTGGTGGAGAGGGTCTACCTTCTTTTGCGCATGGATATTAGTTGTCCCAGCAGCATTTGTTAAAATGTTTATTCTATCCCCACTGAATGGTCTTGGCACCCTCACTGAAAATCAACTGAGGAATATCAACTGTTTTCACTGATCTGTCCTTAACCATGCCAACACTATACTGTTTTGATTACTGTTGCTTTGTAGGAGATTTTGAAATCAGTACGTGTGAGTCCTCCAATTTTATTTTTCACTTTCAAGAGTGATTTGGCTAATCTGGGTCCCCGGCATTTCCACATGAATTTTAGGATTAGCTTGTCCATCTCTAAATAAAGGAAGCTGGAATTTTGAGAGGGATCACACTGAATCTGTAGATTAATGTGGGAAGCTGCATCAGAACGATATTAACACTTCTAGTTCATAAACACATCTTTCCAATTATTTGTTTTTCTTTCATTTCATTAGATGATTTTTTGTAGTTTGGGATATTATGTCTTGCATTTCTTTTTGGTAAATTTACTCTTAAGTATTTTATTCTTTTTAATGCTACTATAAATAGACATTTTATTAACTTCCTTTTAGTACTGTTCAATGCTAGTGTAAAGAAATACAATGGACTTTTATAAATGATCTTGTATCCTGGACACTGCTGAACTTGTTTATTGACTAATAATTTTTGGTGGATTCCTTAAGGTTTTCAATACATTAAGATCAAGTCATCTGCAAAGAGAGATAGTTTTGTTACTTAACAACCTGGATATTTTAAATTTCTTTTTATTGTCCAATGGCCTACTTAGAATCGCCATAAAATGGTGAACAGAAGCAGCTAGCACAGGCATGTTTATCTCATTCGTGATCTTAGAGGAAAGTTTTCAGTTTGTCAGCATGAAAAATGATTGTCAGCTGTGGGTTTTCCATAGATGCTCTTTACCAAGTTGAGATTACCTTCTATTCCTAGTGTGTTGAGTGCTTTTCTCACTAGTGGGTGTTGGATTATTGCCAAAGGCTTTTTCTGCATCAACTGAGATAACCAGGTGATTTCTGTCCTTTATTAATATACTTTACTACATTAATTTTCAACCATAAGACAAACCTTGAATGCCTGGAATAAACCCCACTTTGTCCTGGTGTATAATACTTTTAATATGCTGTTAGATTCAGTTTTCTAATATTTTGTTGAGGATTTCTGTGTCTATATTTATAAGTGATATTAACTTGTAGCTTTCTTGTGATATCTCTATGGTTTTGTTTTTAGGGTAAAACGGCCTTATAGAAGAGTCAGAAAGTGTTCCCATCTCTTCTATTTTTTGGAAGACTTTGTGAAGGATTGATGTTTAATCTTCTTTAAAAGTCTGGTAGAACTGACCAGTGGATCCAGCTGGGCCTGAGATTTCTATTGTGAGTAGGTTTTTTTAAATTACTAATTCAACCTCTTTACTTGTTATAGCTTTGTTTTGATTTTCTATTTCTCCTTGGGCCAGTTTTGGTAGTTTGTGTCTTTCTAAGAATTTGCCCATTTCATCTAGGTTATCTGATCTGTTGCTATACAACTATACACAGAATACCCTCATAATCCTTTTGATTTCTGTGAAGTTGACAGTAATGTCCTCTTTTGTTCCTGATTTTAGGAATTTGAATCTTCTAATTTTTTTTGTTCAGTCTATGTTTACCAATTTTGTTCATCTTTTGAAAGAACCAACTTTGGTTCCATTGATTTTCTCTACTATATTTCTATTCTCTTTTCAATCATTTCCACTATATTATTTCCTTCCTCTGCTTTATTTGCTTTTGTTTGTCTAGATTTTAATGATTATAATTTTGTTACTGATTTGAGATCTTTCCTCTTTTTTATTATAGGCATTACCACCATAATTTTCTCTCTAAGCACTGCTTTAGCTGCATCTCATAAGTTTTGAAACATTTTCATTTCACTCATCTCAAAGTATTTTCTAAGCCCCCTTCTCCAATGATCCATTCATCATTAATGTGTGTTAATTTCTACATTTGTAAATTTTCCAAATTTTCTTCTATTAGTGGTTTCTAATTTCACTCTATTATGATCAGAAAACTTACTTTGTATGATTTCAATAGTTTTAAATTTATTGAGACTTGTTTTATAGACTATCATAGGGTCTATCCTGGAGAATGTTCCATGTACAACTGAGAAAAATGAATATCTACTGTTACTAGGTGGAGTGTATTAGAAATGGATTAGATCTAGTTAACTTAGTGTTGTTCACACCTTCAATTTCCTTGTTGATCTTATATCTAGTTATTCTATCCATGATTGAAAGTTAAGTATTGAAGTCTTGAACTATTATTACTGAATTATCTATTTTTCCCTTCAATTCTGTCATATTTTGCTTCATGTATTCTAGGGCTCTGTTGTTGAGTGCAAATATGTTTATAATGGTTATATCTTACTGATGGATTGACTCTTTTATCATTATAAAGTGTCCTTTATTAACAATTTTTGTCTTATAGTTATACTAAAATATTTTAATAAAAGGAATTAAAGTTCTAAACAGAAAGAAATATATTACCTGATGGATTTTTAATTACACAGCTAGTAGCTCCATGAAGATCAGCATGTACGTAAATGTCCCCTTAAAAACAAGAAATGATATTCTAAATCCTGTTTTGTTTTGGTATAATTATTTACTTGCTTATTGTTTAATAGAGTCAAAATCTAAAAGGGATAGGAAGGTATATAAATTCCACCTCTTCCCCCTGGGAAATTTCTCATAGGCCTCCTTATAGGAAAGCAATGCTAATATGGTAGATTACAAAAATGATCACAATCCTCTCCCTCCCTCTATCCACACCTCTTTATTCTGTGACTGTGAAGCTTTTCCCATCAAGAGGTAGAGTCCACTTCCCCATCCCTTGAACTGGCCTACCCCAAGAGAATGTGGCAGATGTGACTAAGTGCCAGTCCCCAACCTAGGCCTTGAGAGGTCTTATGTGCTTCCTCTCTCTTGGAAACTTCATGAGTTACCATGTAAGCAAGCCCAGACTAGCCTGCTGAAAGGGTGAGAGAAGAGATGCATGGAGCAGATGAGTCATCCTAGCAAGTGGAAAGGTCGTGAGAGCTATGGGCATTTGACGCGTATGAAGAGCAGTCAGGAAGCCAGATTGAGGGAAGAGTGGTATGAAAGGAGGCTGGAGAAAAAGCCAGGATCCCTGTAAGCCATGATAAGGACTTCCAGTTTTATCCTAAGTGTGTGATAGCAATGAATGAACAAAAGGAACAAAGAGATGAGTGCAGGAATAAATGGTCCGCCAGAGAAAAGGAAAATGCATGGTTCCTAACAGGTAAAATGAGCAGCCGTTGCTTGCTGTGGAACGGTCATCTAGGGTTTGAATCTCAAAGAAGAACAAAACCCATACTGTTCCATGACAGGCTCAATTCACAATGAATAGAGCTAGAGAAGACAGAGGCCAAGCACTGGATGCCATGTAACCTGATCCCTGTTGCTTTTTTCCCTGGTTGGGATCCTCAGTGGACATCAGATTAGCTCTAATATTGCTTATTGATTTCTGATACCCACACTGAGGGTTCAGGCATAGTGAGGCAGAGATTATCAGCAAACAAAAATAAATGAGAGGCCTTACACCACAGGGCTTCAGTCCTATGTCTAAATGTTAAAAAAGGTTACAAACTTCAGCCCTGGAAAAATTAAGCTTTCAAAAACTTGATCTACAATGACTTTGGAGAATTAAAAGCTATTTGTTAATGTAGTAGAGAACCAAAAGTCTAATACTGCACATTAGCTTAGCATTACTACTTTAGAAATATTCACTTAAAATGAGAATTAAGTGTCAAACCATAAACCATCAAGCATTAAACACTTTCTACCAATTGAATCTGTCAAACAAAGAAATTTAAAATGAAAATCTAGACCTAATACTGAAACAACTTATCTAACCACTTAAGAAAAAATTCTTTAGAAATTTAATTATACTTACCTGGTGTTAAGTATCTTTTCACGATTATTTCATTCTGTTGCTGATCTCGTCCTCCTATAATTAGATAGTTCTCTGAGCTAATGAACCACAGAAATTTCTCAAACCTACCAAAATAAAAAAAAAAAGTTAACATTTCTTTTCCTTTATAGTTGCCCAAATTCATATCCTTTTTTTTATACAGAAAACAAAACAGGAAGCTATCAAACTTGATGATTTGATTTTCCTTAAGGAATGAAGTTGAATTTTATTGAAAACTTGTAATATAAATTGCCCTAGGACATTCTTAAGACAGTCTGAGAAGAAAGCAACTAAATTCTATGTTTAAAAAAAATATGTTCTCCCCTTAAGTCCCTCTCATATAGACGACCTTCTTAAACATAAGGTTAACTTATAACAATGAATTATACAAAGCAAATGCATAAAATGTCTCATGGTTTAGCTTTCTTTCAGTGGGGAACTGGGTAGGCTTTGGAACTACTGGTAAGAAAGAAAAGCTGTTTTCCCATTTTGTCCTCAATTAACCGACTGACTGTTTACATATATGATATTCTTTACACTTGTTTTTATACAAACTGCCAAACAAATATTGCCCTTAAAGTGTAAAATTTTTACTTTTCTCAAGAGACAAAGTAATCTGGGTTTTCATGATAAATATGTACCATCACAATAAAAAGTAATGAGTGCATATTTGTATGACATTTAGAAAATGACATGCAATACAATAAACATAAATATTTCCTATATTACATATGACCACCAAGATAATCTTTTTCATGATTTAATCTATAATTTAAAAACTTCTGGTTCGAGATGATAAAGGTTGGGCATAGGCATTAAATTAAACTCTTTCATATTCCCAAAAATATAACAGCAAAACAATTTTATTCTTATTTTCTAATCTGATTTTCTTACTGAGTAATATATATATATATATATGTATATATACATATACATATATATATATATATATGTATATGTATACCCCCCACACACACACATACAAGTATGGTTCAAAAATTTTTAAAATTATATAAAAAGGTACAGTGAGAGATCTTGCATCCCTTCAGTTCCCACCACCACTACTATGTCATTAGCTTCCCATTTATCTCTCTCCAGAGTTTTTTAATACATACAAAAGCTAAAATAAAATGCTTATTCTAAACCCTTTTTTCCAGATACAACACACTGCTCTGCATATTTTTTTCACTTAAAAATGTACTTTCCTCCTTGCTGAATGGATGTATTAAGCTTAATTTAGCTGCTTCGCTATAGATGGTAAACAAGTTTGTAAAACCCACAAGGACAAAGAAAATGAGACAGATAAATCAAGGATGTATTTGTAATTATGCTAGTAAAGGAATGTATTACTAACAGCCCCGCCCCCAAGTCAACAACCAATCAAAAGACAAAAAAAGCCCCTCCCCCCAAAACAACCAAAAAACCCAGAACAAATAGAAAGCAGATAGTAAGATGGGTAGATTTAAACCTAAATATATCAGAAATTACATTAGTATAAGTGTAAATTTATAAATCCTCCAGGTAAAATGCAAAGACTGTCAGGCTGGAAAAAAAGGATACAAAATGGTTGAACTATAATGATGGAAAAAGATATACCATGCACATACTAACCAAGCGAATCTGACATAGTTTTAATATCTCACACAGAAGGAAGAAATAAATTAAAAGAACACTTCACTAATGGCAATAAATGGCTCAATTCACTAGGAAGATACAACTTCTACAATTTGTATCACCTAATTATATAACCCCATATATATAAAATTGGCAGAATAAAAGGAGAAACAGAAAATCCACAATTGTGAGATATTTAACACATCTTTCTCAATTAACTGAGAAAACAATCATTAAAAAAAAAATTAGTAAAGATGCCAAAGATTAGAACAGCATGGTTAATAAATATGACCTAGCTGATATTTAAAGAAATGTAGAACAGACACTTTTTCCATCTATATATGAAACATTTATAGATTAAGCCGACCATTAATATGCTGGGTCATAAGGCAAGTTTAAACAACAAATCTCAAAGGACTGAGATAATTCAGAATACTATCTATGACCTTTAGGCAAATTAAGCTAGAAATCAGTAACAACAAAAAAATAACCCCAAAGACCCTTATGCTTAGAAACTAATACTTCTAAATAATGCATGGATGAAGAAATCACAATGGAAATTAGAACATACTGTGATGTGAAAGATAATGAAAATAATACAGAACAAAACTTTTTAGATTCAGTCAAAGCCATGCTTAGAGGGACCATTATTACCTTAAATATATATTAGAAAAGAGGTGGTGGGGGGGGATCAATGTACTAAGCTTCCATCCTCAACAACTCAAAAAGGGAACTGCAAATAAATCCCAAAGAAAAGTAGAATGAAAAAACAGAGAGAGCGCACATATATAACAGAGGAGATCAATAGTCAAGGGCCCACGCATGAACTTACTCAGACGAGCTCCCTCTGAGCTCCAGCGCTGGGCAGCAGCTTGAAAGAAACCTGGGCCATTCAGAGAGGAACTAACTTGCCTGAAATCGGGGCGAGAGGTTGAGGGGCAGCTTTCTCCCAGACAGAAGAGGTGGCAGACGCCACTGCCCCTTTGACGAGCCCTCCCCCCACAGAGCCCGCAGGCAGGTGCCATGAATCTCCAGCACCTGACTCACACCTTTGGCCTCACCCTGGTGATACCCAGAGACATCACCCCTCCTACTCGCAAGCTCATCCAAGCCATTTCCAGGGGCTTTTCTATGCAAGTGGCCTCTTTAGCCTCATGCTTAGGACTTTCCTAAAATCTCTCAATCAGCAGCTGGCCTCAGCGTGCCCTATACGTCTTGATAAGTGGCCCCAGGCCTGGCACTAGTGGCAGCCTGTACTGGATCATAGCTTGGCCTCTCCAAGCCCAGCGCAAGTACCAGCCAACTACAGTTTCCTGTGTAGCTCATGCTGGGGGCCCTAGGCAAGGCACAGGCAGAGGTCGACTTTGCACCTCCTGGGAGGCCCCAGAGACAGTGCATGTGGCGGTCAGACTCAACCACGCTGGATTACAACCCTACCATATCCACAAGTGAAACACTCAAGGGGAGCACTCAGTAAACACCAAAGCTCCACTGAAGAAAATTCTGCTCCATAGGGGTGTCTCCAGAACAACAGCTCTTTGGCTGTGGTTGCAGCTGGTCCTCACAGGGGACTGGCCTGGAGGTATATTCCTCCCAGTGATGCCAACAGCAACCAAGGCTCAACTACAACAGGACAGCGCACACAGCCCACACAGGGGAGCATCTAGAAGGCCCAGCTCAGGTGACTGGGAAGGCTGAACCACTGGACCCTATAAGACACCTATTACACAAAACCACGCTACAAGTTCCAGGACACATAGCAGCTCTACCTTATACACAGAAACAAACACCTAGAAGCAGCCAAAATGTGAAAGCAAAGAAATGTCACAAAGAAAAGAGGAGAAGACATCTCCAGAAAAGGAACTAAATGAAACAGAGCCAAGCAAGCTACTAGATACAGAGTTCAGAATAATGGTTATAAGGATGTTCAAGGATCTTAGTTAGACTATTAAGGAAACTAGTGAGATCATCAATGACATAATAAAGTACCAATTAGAAATGAAGGCTACACGAACTGAAATGAAGAATAATTTACAGGGAATCAACAGTAGAGCAGAAGACACTGAGAATCAAATGAGCAATTTGGAAGATGAGGGAACAAACACCCAACCAGAAGAGCAAAAAGAAAAAATAATCCAGAAATATGAAAATAGTATAATGAGCCTCTGGGACAACTTTAAGAGGCCCAACATCCATATTATTGGGATGCGAGAAGAAGAAAGAGAGCAAGAAACTGAAAACCTATTTGAAAAAATAATTATAGAAAACTTCCCCTACCTGGGGAAAGAAACAGACTTACAAGTCCAGGAGCACAGAGAGTCCCAAACAAGAGGAACCCAAAGAGGCCCACACCAAGACACATCATAATTAAAATGCCAAAGGTTAAAGACAAAGAGAGAATCTTAAAAGCAGCAAGAGAAAAGCAGTTAGTTACCTACAAGGGAGCACCCACATGACTGTCAGCGGATTTCTCAACAGAAACTTTGCAGGCCAGAAGGGAATGGCAAGAAATATTCAAAGTGATGAAAAACATGGAACTACAACCAAGATTGTTCTACCTAGCAACGCTATCATTTTGAACTGAAGGTGAGATAAAGAGCTTCACAGGTATGAAAAACCTAAAGGAGTTCATCACCACCAGACCAGCACTACAGGAAACGTTGAAGGGTCTTCTTTAAGAAGAAGCTAATGAACAAAAGAATCTGACGAATAGATCCAGAGACACTGACGCATGCAACAGACGATCATATTTCAGAGGCAAGGGAGGTGGAGAGTGCGAAGAGATTAACCAAAGAAGCTAAATGCATATATGCATAACCCATGGACACAGTCAATAACGGGGTGAAGGCCTGAGGAAAGGGTGGGAGCGAGGTGGAGGGGGTCAATTGGGGGGGGGGAATGGGACACCTGTAATACTTTCAACAATAAAGATAAATTAAAAACAAACATACAAACAAAAAAAACTGGCTCTTGCCCGGCCGGTATGGCTCAGCGGTTGAGCATCAACCTATAATCCAGTATATTGAGGTTCAATTCCCGGTCAGGGCACATGCCCAGGTTGTAGGTTCGATTCCCAGCAGGGGACATGCTGGAGGTAGCCAATCAATGACTCTCTCATCACTGATGTTTCTCTCTCTCTCCGTCTCCCTTCCTCTCTCTGAAATCAATAAAGATATATTTTAAAAATAAATAAAAAGAAATCAATAAAGATATACTAAAAACACACACACAAAACTCCCTGATATTAATACAACTGATATTAATACAGATATTAGTAGAACTGAAAATCCTCTAGTCAGACTCTTCAAGAAAAAGAGAAGGCACAACTAACTACCATATATGAGATCATTAAATATTCTACAGGATGTTAAAAAGTTACATAGAATACTATAAACTTTTTGCCAGTACATTTCAAACTTTGGACAAAATAGGAAAAGTCTTAGAAAACTCCAGGACTACTAGGCTTCACAGGTGAATTCCATCAAATATTTAAGAACAATTGATAACGGAACCCTTCCCAATTTCCCTTGAGGTAATATAACCTTGATACCAGTACTGAACATGAACATTATAAGAAATGAAAATTACAGGTCAATTCTACTTGTCTATACAGATGTCAGAGAGTGAAGGAGAAAATCACAACAAAATTTTGAAAGCTGGATGAGTGATCAAATTCAAGAAGCTGAATCCTGAGCTGACAGTGGAAAAGTGAAGTATATCAACATATACTATGTAACCCATAAAAAGCTAAAAAATAGCAGTACAAGGTACTGCCAGAAAGAGTTTAAGATGGGATTAAAAAGAGGAGGACTGGCTGGAAGTCTGATCAAGCAGCAGTTACTTCAGGTGGGAAGAAATTAACCAAAAAACTTATATGCATATATGCATAACCCATGGACACAGACAATAGTGTGGTAAAGGCCTGGGGTGGGGTGGAAAGGGTAAATGGGGGAAAAACAGGGACATCTGTAATCCTTTCAACAATAAAGATAAATAAATAATTTTTAAAAAGAAGCAGTTGCTTCCCTATATCTTCTTTCCAACTCTGAACATGGTGTAACTGTCCCTTCCATACCCTAATAGAAGGCCAGAAGTTAATTCTCTAGAAAGGATATAAAGAGGATTGATCTATGGACTAGGGAAAATGTGGCACAGTTATAAGTAGGGGTAACATATGTAAAACAAGGCAATTAAGTAAATGTATGAAAGAATGGATATTGAGACTCCCACCAATTATATCCACTGGGATCCCAAAAGTGACAACTAGGTCTTTTTATAAGCAAAAAAGAATCTTCTCTAGGAAATTAAACCAGCTGAAGAAGAAAAAAGCTAAAGACATCAAGAGTTCCACACAAAATGGCCCACACAGATCATTTTACAAGCCCAACCACCCATAGAGAACTCCCAACCAGCCTTTTAATGCTCTACTATAAAATGTGAGCAGACAACCAAGGATCACTAGACATTAGCGTGAGAGCTGGAGACAAAACCAACAAACAGAAAAAAACTTGGAGAGGACAGAAACCTGCAGGAAAAGGATACTAAATAAAATTTAATACATCCAAACTACTCTCAGTATGAAGAAACTAAAGAAGAAAGTTTTTAAAAAGTAACATTCAAAAAACCAAAACAGCTTAAATTAAAACATGACAGAAGAAATAAAAAAAATTTAAAAATCAGAGGAAGGACTGAAAGACCAAGTTGAGGAAATCCTTCAGAATATAAAACAAAATGGTAGAGTTGAAAATAGAAAATGCAAGAAAACTGGAGGACTGTCCAGGGGCTCCTGTATAAAAAAAATAATAAAATAAGACTTTCAGGAAGAAAGCAAAAGAAAAAACAACCAACCACCAAAAAAAACCCAAACCAAAACAAAAAAAAAACCCCAAACCAGAGAGCAGGTAGTTTTTTAAGAAATATGTCAAAAATTCTTCTCAGAAATGAAAGTTTCCAAATTAAAAAGACCCACAAAGTATCCAACATAATGGATAAAATCAATCCTCACCAACCTACATCACTGTGAAATTCTGGAAAACTGAGAAGAAGAAAAAGATCCACAAGTTTACAGAAAGAGAAAAGTTTCCTATAAAATATTAACTATCAAAATGACATGAGACTTCTCAAGACCAAACCTGGAAGTTAATACAATGTACAATACCTTTAAAGTCTGAGGAAAACAGTTTCAAACTAGAATATATACCCAAACTATTAATTAGGTATAAAAGTAAAATCATTTTTATACATTGGATATCTCCAAAACTTTACCTTCTAAGCACTCCTTCTCATTATGCTCCTATAGCTCATAATTTCATCAACAAAGAAAATGGAAGTTTGAGATCCAGGATACAGAATCCAACACAGAGCAGGATAAAGGAAACGTTCAGGATAACAAAAGGAGATCTTAAGATGCTTAAAATAACCAATCTAGAAAATGGTCAAAAAGCTCCAGAAGAGACTTCTGCAAGAAGATGATCCTAACAGGATTCCAATGTGAGCACACTTGTAAGAGTAGAGGTGAATTAATAATATAAAAAATTTTAAAAAAGCTGCGACTACAATTTTAATATTTACAATAATGTTAATGCTGAATTGTGCTATAACTGTACTGGAAGGCTGGGTGGTGCATGTCTATGAAATTAAGCACTAGGGGAAAGAGTAAAATCTTCATCTTCCATAGTGGTAAGTCAGTAATATAGTGTAAAACAGAAAAATTAAGAAGCAGCAATATAAGCATATTACTTAGAGAAATGGAGGTATATACCAAAAGAATCAGATAAAAGAGCTCAAAGTATAAAAGTTTCTTTGGGAAAGGAGGCAATAGGAGCAGGGGTAAAAAACTGGAGGGCTACTGGTTTTTGTAACAAGCTTTGCACAACTGCTTCATTTTTCTAAACAATGTGCATGTGTAAAAACTATATTTTAAAAAGGTAGAACACTTACCAATACACTTTTCTTGCTTTTTGAATAGAAGTAACTGTTTGGACTTCTTTTAAAGTTTGCTTTGTTTTCTTTTCTGCTGATTTGAATGCCTATTTATAAGAAAAGAGTTTTAAAATAATTGGTCGAGAATTTATATAAATAATATCAAGCCAGTGATAGGGCAAGAAATATATTTTTAAATATCAAAAAATAGCCCTAGCCAGTTTTTCTCAGTGGTTAGAGCACTGGCCGGTAGATGGAAGGGTTCTGGGTTCAATTCCCACCAGGGGCACATACCTCGGTTGCAGGCGATCCCGGGCATGCAGGAGGCAACCAATCGATGTGTCTCTCTCACATCGATGCTTCCCTCTGTCTGTCTCTCTCTCTCCCTTCTACTCTCTCTGAAAAGTAATGGAAAAAATATCCTTGGGTGAGGATTAAAAAAAATAATAATTTTAAAAAATTTTAAAAGAGCTTTATCTACATACACACACGAAAGTAATGAAGAAATAAAATTTTTGCCTTTAATATTAAACTAATTTAAGTCAAAGATTTACTGTGTACATATATCTCCTCAAAACCTCCAAATTAAAAAGAGTATCATTCATTTACCAGATACTAAGTGCCTACCATACAACAGATTCTAGATTACATGCTGGGGACAAAACGGTGAACAAGACAAACTAAGTTCCCACCCCAGTGGGGTTTAGGAGAAGAGACAAATATAAAACATATAATTATTTAAATAAACATATGGTAAGTGCTTCTAAGGACGCCACAATAAGAGAGTACAACAAGCAAACCTAATTTGTAATTGATTATGGTGAAAGAAGGTACTTCTGAGAAAATGGCATATAGGCTCGAAGCCTGAAGGATTGATGGAATTATCCAGGCAAAGAACAGAAAGAAGAGCACTATAAGCAAAAAGAAAAGGCCAGCTTGACCAGCAAGTAGTGATCACAGGGTAAAATGTCAAGAAATGAGGTTGGAGAGCTAGACAGAAGGCTAAGTCATGAGGGACACTCATTTAACAGATATTAATATGACTACGTTCCAGGCAATATTCTAGGGCTAGGACATAGCAATGAACAACACAGACAAAATCCTACTTTCATGCAATCCATATTCAAGAGAGAAGACAGCTAAATGTATGATGAGAGGGGGTGTTTTTTAAGAAGAAAAACAGAGTAAAGAGGGAGTAACTGAAGATACTATTTTCGTAAGAGTAGTCAAGAAAGGCCTCTCTGAAGTATCACATAAGTACACACATGAATGAGGAGAGGGATCAAACCACAGAAATTTTTAGGGAAGAGCATTCTTGGTAGAAAGAACAGCAAGTACAAAGGCTCTGAGAAGGCAGCTTGGATCATTGTTGCAGGAATAACTAAAATCCCACTGTAGCTAGAAAGAGTGTGCAACAGGAGAGTGTAGGTGATGAGATCAGAGGGGAGCAGATCCTATAGGATCTTATAGACCAGGAGAACGGCTTTGGATTGTCTTGAGTAACATGAAAAGCTACTGGAAGATTTTGAACAGAGAGAAATGACTTTATTATTTATTTAAAAATATCACTATGGCTGCTGTGTGACAAACAGACCATAGCAGGGAAAGGATAGGAGAGTAACCAACCCAGTAAGAGGCTACTGTTACACTCCATGAGAATACATGATGGAGACCTGGATCAATGAGAAGTGGCTAGGCTCTGGTTATACTCTAAAAGAAAAGCCAAAAAGATTTGCTGGTGGATATTTTATGGTTTAGGAGAGAAGAGTCCAGGATTATTCCAACATTTTTAATCTAAACAAAGGGAAAAATGAAGGTGCTATTTACTGAAATGGCAAAAACCAGGAAGGAGCAAGTTTGGGAAGAAAAAAACACTGGAAATACATGTAAAGCAAAATTAAGTTTGAAAGGTATTTCCGGATTAGAAAATCTCAGTTAAACATAATAAATAAGGTCATAAAGAAAATAAGGCCAGTAGGAAAAAAACAGTTAACATTCACTCTAAGAAATACTAAGTACCTTTTCAGCAGCTTCAACAGTCTTTTGTGTTTTCTTAGCAGCATATCTCTTGTGATCATAATACCTAGAAAAACACAATTCTCTTAAATTTTAAGTAAAACCTCTATTCTTCAGTTTTCTATTTGTTATTTCTAATTTTATAGACTCTCAAATCATATAGAACAAGTTTTGTGCATTATGCCCCTTTGTTTTCTATGTTCCATATGAAAACCAAGTTGTAGAATGCACGTAAGATTTAAAAAAGAATTTGCTATTTGAAGTTTCCAGGAGAATTACTATTTTCAGAAATAGTAATTTCTGTATTCTTTCTTACAATAAATATAATTTAATACACAACCAAAAAAAGTATTTTCACCGCAAAGTATAGGCAGGCAAAATAATGATTTTTCTTACCCTTTAATACATAAGTTATTGCAGATAATATTTTACCTAAGACTTATACTTTTAAGACTCACTTTTTCGCATTGGCATATGCTGATAAGCTGAGATCAACATCAACAAGTAATGGCCTATTTTTCTGAGGCTTCTGTAGCTGTTTATTCTTTTGTTTTTTCTTTTTTCCTTTTGGTGGTTCAGTTTCATTTTTCTCAACACTGATGTCACCATCAACATCATCATCTTCCTCCTCTGATAATAAGTATGGATTTCTATTAAAAATATTCAATAGTATTTCACAAACGTCAATGACATCGCATTTTTATTTTCAATATTTTCCGAAATGAAATCATAAGTGGTTTACAGTATTTAAATAGTTTGTGTTACTTTACTATAAATTAATTTTTATCTGTATTGTAAAGGATAAATTTCCAAACAAAAGAAAAATTTTAAATGAATAGAGTGAACAATTAAATAGCAAAAGAAAGATGAGCATTAACTGCTTAAATAAGAATTAAACTTAACTGCCCTGGCCTGTGTTTCTCAGTGGTTAGGCTGTCAGCCCATGTACTGAAGGGTCGAGGGTTCAATCCCCGGCCCTGGTCCGGGCATGTTCGGGAGGTACCCAATCAATGTCTCTCTCACATCAATGTTTCTCTCTCGGCCTTCCCCTCCTTCCCTCCCTACTATTCTCCCCCCCCCAAAAAAAAAATCAATGGAGGATTCCAAGATGAGGCAGACTGAATGGAAGCTACATTGACACTCTCCCAGGACAAAACTGGAATTACAACTAAAATAGAGAAAAACCATCCTGAATAATGAACTGCAACTGAAGAGTGCCTGGAAGACATCCTCAAAACCAAGGACGAAAAGTAGAGACTGCATAGAGACTAATAGGAAGTGCGAAAGCATGAGAGGGCTGGTCCAACTCCCACAAGTAGCAACTGAAGGGCGGGAGGGATATCTCAGCTGTGGAGGGTTCCCACTGAGAACTCTGGGGTCTAACCCCCAAGCTGGGCTTCCCAGCCCAGAGCACCAGGACTGAGAAAGGTGTCCACATAACATGCGGCTGTGAAAAGCAGAGGGGTTTCTGTCTGCCAGGGAGAGACAGCTGAAAATGCAGGCACCTTCTTAAGTGGCCAACATACAAAGTTTTGTGTGCAGCCACTCACCTAGAACTCCAGCAGAGGGAGGGGAGAGTGGACTGGAACTGTATGAGGAGAATCTAGGGTTGCAGCCTCTGGAGATATTGCTCAGAGGTAAGCCATGTGGATTCCTGTGCTGAGTCATTCCCTGAAACTGCAGAGGATATCCTTCTCAGGCAGACATTTACTTACCAAGCAGATTTTGCCAGGGGATGGGGGGGAAGCAATTGCCCCACCCTGTTGGAAAACCTCTCTCTCTAACCTGTGGAGTTTATACAGCCTGAGGCTTGTTAAGAGACTGAGTAACAATCAGCCTCTGGGTGCTTTGAGTCTTTGCCTGATTTGCTTCTGGACTCAGGGCTTGGAAAAGCAGACCTTGGTGCACATCTTGGTCCTGTCCAAACACACCCAGTCCCAGCAGAGGAAACAAGCTGTGGAGTGTAGAAAGCTTCAAACACGGTACTCAGGGCCAGTCACAAACAGCATCTGACACTGGACTGCACCAGAGACCATCGAAAAGACTAGATGGGAGTCCTAGCAGGTAGCCAAACAGTAGCCAAAATGAGGAGATAAAAAAACAAGCCCTAAAGGAAAGAACAAAAGAATTCTCCAGACGAACTAAATAAAACAGATAAGCAATCGATCAGACATAGAGTTCAGAATACTGATCATAAGGATGCTCAACAGCATGAAAAAAGAAATGGAAGCTATGAAAGATATTAAGAATGACAGAGTAGAAATTAAAAAAAAAAAAAGATTGACAGGAATAAACAGCAGGTTGGGGAAGCTCAGGATTGGATCAGTAAATTAGAAGACAGGGTAGAAAAAAAAAAATCACTCATCAGAGGACCAAAGAGAAAAAACAATTAAAAAACAGGACAGCTTAAGGGAGCTGTGGAACATGAAACGTAACAATATTTGCATCATAGGAATGCCAGAAGGTGAAGAAAGTGACAAGGTGCTAGAGAATCTGTTTGAAGAAATAATGTCATAAAAATTCCCTAACCTGCTAAAGGAAAAAGCCACACAAGTTCATGAGGCACAGAGAGTCGCAAGCAAGAAGAATCCCAAAAGGCACAAGCCCAGACGCATCATAATTAAATTGCCAAAAATTTAAGACAGAGAGAGAACCTTAAAGGCAGCAAGAGAAAAGCAATCTGTTACCTACAAAGGAGCTCCCATAAGGCTGTCAGCTGATTTCTCACCAGACACTCTACAGGCCAGAAGAAAATGGCATGAAGTATTCAAGGTAATGCAAAGCAAGGATCTGAAACCAAGAATACTCTATCCAGCAAGGCTATCATTCCAAATAGATGGTGAAATAAATAGCTTCTCAGACAAAAAAATGCTAAAGGAGTTTATCACCACCAAACCAGCATTGCAGGAAATGCTGTAATAAGAAGTTGAAATAGAGAGAGAGGAACATAGGCATAAAGAAATAAAATGGCAATAGATAAGTACCTATCAATAATAACCTTAAATATAAATGGATTAAACACTCCAATCAAAGGACACAGGGTAGCTGAATAGATAAGAAAACAAGACCCAAATATATGCTGTCTACAGGAGACCCACCTCAGAACAAAAGACTCACACAGGCTAAAAACAAAAACAAAAAAAACTTCTGGAGGACTTTAAAGAAGAAATCAACAGCAATACAGTCACAATAGGGGACTTTAACACCCCAATGACTCACTGGATAGATCTTCCAGACAAGATCTACAAGGAAACAGTGATTCTAAATGACACACTAGATTGGATGGATTAAACTGACATTTACAGAACAATTCACCCCAAAGCTGCAGAATGTACATTCTCCTCAAGTGCACATGGGGCATTCTCAAAGATAGGCCACATGTTAGGACACAAAACAAGTCTCTATAAGTTCAAGAAGACTGAAATCATATCAAGCATCTTCTCCGACATTTACATCATTAAATACTATGCAGCTATAAAAAGAAGGATCCCTTACCCTTTGAGACAGCATGGTGGGACTTGGAGAGAATTATGCTAAATAAGCCAGTTAGAGAAAGACAAGTATCACATGATCTTACTCATATGTGGAATCTAATGAACAAAATAGATCCAGAATCTTAGAAGCACGGAACCAACCGATGAATATCAGAAGGAAGGCAGGGGTGGGTGGGGAGAGATTAACCTAAGAACTTACATGCATATATGGATAACCCATGGACACAACCATAGTGTGGTGAAGGCCTGGCAGGAGGGGCGCAGGGTGGAGGGGATCAATGGGGAAAAAGGGAACATCTGTAATACTTTCAACAATAAAGATAAATTAAAAAAAAAAAAAAATCAATGGAAAAAAATATCCTAGGGTGAGGATTAACAATAACAAAAACCCCCACAAAAAATTAAATTTACCTTAGCAGCATTGTAACATGATTTGTTTGTAGTTTTAATTCTTTGATTGCATTTGCAACGGGGTCTCCTTGAGCTTGGGCTTCTTTCACAATTAACCCGATTTCTGTCCAATCTATCTGGTTGGCTAAAGCACTTCGAACAACCTGAATGGCTCTGTCAACTATTTGTAGATTCATTTCTATGAGCTCTCCTTTAAGTTTATCTATTTCCTTAAGAAATAAACCAAAAACATTTACTATAATGCTAGTTAAAGTTACCATTTTTGAAAAAGCATCTGAAAAAGCTAAACATAATACCTGAGCCTGCTGAAGAGCTTCTAATCTGTTTTCGTGATCCTTTCGAACATTATCTAATTTCTTCAATGCCTGTTTTTCCTGTTGTTGACAAAACAGATTTTTTTAAAAATTAGATTTCTTCCATCTCCCACATCTTCTCTCTCTTACCTCGTGAAACTCACTATCCTGCCCCGACTTCTGCCCTCTCAATGTTGTTATCTAGCTAGGGAGAGTTCCCCAGAGTCCACCTCCCCAGGTCTATCCTACTCCAAAGTGTTTCATACTCCAAAACTAACTCATGTCTAACTACCTCCCATTCCCTATTTGGAAGGTAATTTGCTTGCAGGTTACAATGTATGTAAAATATACTCCTAAAGCCTTTCCATTATTCAAGCAGACAAAATTCATGGTATTTTTTTCCTATGGCAGAAAAGTAAAATTTGGGAAAATGCATTTGTCGCCAAAAGTACCAAAACTGCTTCTTATTTTATTGCTGCCTCTAATTTTCTTAGCATTATTGCTAGTATTCTACAGAATTTCTCCTAAATTAATAACACAAAGGGTCATGGTAGTTATTTGACCTTCTATCTAGCATTTTATCATACATAATTTACACTTAGATTATTGATTTGGAGGCAAATTTTCTAACAGTAGTAACAGCATCGCCAATTAATGAATGAATGCTGAATGTAGCATTAAAAATTTTGAATTATAAAATGGTGACTATTAAAAGAATGCAAAATGATTACTAAAATAATTCATGGGTATTCTAATGCACATAAAAAACATGTCACTGCTAAATACCTATTTACTAGCTAAAGTGCTGCCACTATGTGGCAATCACACTAATTAATTTCACCCATCTGCTTTGAAATTGTGCTTTGTTAATTATTTTAAAAGTGAGGGGCAGCGGCAGATATAAGAATTCTCATAATTATAAATTTTGCACACACATTTTAACACTTTATTAATATTTCTGAAACATCACATCCCCTTCAAATCAAAAGTTATTGTGGCCAATTCCTGAAACTGTTCTTCACCAAATGTTCCAAAAACATGGTCACATTTGCTGGGAAGTGTTCCCCTTGATATTTCCAGTACCCACCCGGCACCATGCATAGTTGTCAAAATATTACTATATTTCCTCTGTTGTACCTCCTCATGACTATTTTGTAACTACCAATTTGTACTCCTTAATCCCTTCATCTCTTCCACTAGTACCCAGCCCCCTTCTCCTCTGGCAATCATCAGTCGGGTCTCCATACAAAGCATATTAAAGGCCTAGTTTAAAAGTTCACTTTAAAGTAACAGTTTAATGATAAACAAAAATACTTATTTGTATAGAAAAAACTTCTCCCTCTCCTTTGAACCTTCTCAAAACAGTATTCCCTTAACAGTAAAATTTAGAAGATTTGGGTTGCTGTAATAAAGCAAATCATACTAGGGTATAAATAACAGACCCCATCTTCTCACTGTATTTTCCGTTTTAGAGAATACCCAATATACTGAGGGAACAAATGAAGGTATACTTTTAACACTGAGACCACTCCTGGACCTTTATTAATAAACCAGGAGACCATGGCATTCCCATACCCTTTTGAAAGGCTACCCAGCAAACCACACTAAAGCTAGTTGGTTTAATATAAACGTTTTCAATAATACCATACCTGTTGTAAAGCTTTTAAATCTATTTTCTGACCTTCGATCTTGGAATAAAATTCATCCACGGCCTTATTAAAACAAACAAAAACAACTAGTTGGAAAAAAAGATGATCTCTACTTCAACTTGCATAAATAGAATTTTTGAGTCCATTTGAACAGATCCCTAGTAAATGTATTCTATAGCTAAATAATCAAGAACCAAATTAAATTCACATTTTTGATCCTTTATCTTGAAGTAAAATAGCAAAAAATGTTTCCAACAGTTTGTATCTATGACTGCATTGTTCCATAATGCTGATTCATAGTGACTGTAAAGTAAAATTATTCGTAATTTCTCAATCAAAGCAAGTTGGTATTAATGCAATAACACATATTGTGCTAACTGATCAAAAAATAGAATCTGAAACCCACCTTGTCAAACGATTCAAATTCTATATATGGACATTGTGAATGTTGAGAAAACAAGAAAGGATGAAATTCCTCATACCTGTAAAACATATTTATTATATCACATTCAAGAACAGTAATAAACATCTATAACAAACTGACCCATGCCTACATGCTTACGTGAGTATGTCTTCAGTTGGTTTATCTACTTCCAGGCTTGGTTTTATCTCTCTTTTCTGAATGATATATCCCTATAAAAATCCAACATAAAACTCATTTCTATTCATAATTAACAAAGATTTACTTTTCATGACTGATATTAATTTAACTTATAAAATTTTCAAGTTATAAATTATCAACTGCATTTGTCTATTGATTGTATTACTTCTCAAAATGATTCTTTTTAGACCCAAAGTATTATCAGAAAACACTGGTTTATTCACATGCACAAGAAAAATCAGGGAATAAAGGAAATAAAAACTCATGTTTTGATAAAATGGTGGGATTAAACACCCACATTTTGCTTCTTCCCATTTTTAGATGCTGTGCAATTTAAATACGCCAAAAGCACTGCCAGCAGAAAAACTCTTAGATTCAGATTCACTTTGTTGATAGGAGATTTTAAGTCATTTAAAAAACTGGGCCTGGCTGGTGTGGCTCAGCGGTTAAAGCACTGTCCCACATACCCTAAGGTCTCAGGTTCCATTCCTCGTCAAGGGCACACACCTGGGTTGCAGGTTCGATCCCTGGTCCGATCGGGAGGCAACCAATTAATGTGTCTCTCTCACACTGATGTTTCTCTCTCTCTCTCTCTCTCTTTCTCCCCCCTCTCCCTCTCCTTCTCCCTCTCCCTCTCTCTTCTCTCCTCCCCCTTCTCTAAAAATCAATGGGGGGAAAAAATATCTCCTTGGGTAAGAATAAAACAAAAACAAACAAAAAACACTAGGCAGGTAGTGTTTTGGACTGAATTTAGCTATAATTAATCATCACCGTCTCTGAACTTTTCTGGTAAGTTATACTTTGAATAGGGAAGGAAACCATAAGATACGAGATAATTCAGAGGATATTTAACTATTAAGGAATGTAAATCACCACATTTTTTTAAAAGTGCTAGAAAATGAAAATGTGCTTCTCTATCTAAAATTAACCTAAGGAGCCCGGACGGGCGTGGCCCAGCTGTTGAGCATCAACCTAGGATCCAGGAGATGTCAGTTCAATTTCTGGCCAGGGCACATGCCCAGGTTGCAGGCTCAATCCCCAGTTGGGGACATGCAGGAGGCAGATGATCAATGACAGCCCTTTCATCATTGGTGTTTTTCTCTCTCTCTCTCCCCCCCTTCCCTCCTCTCTCTGAAATCAATAAAGATATATTAAAAAAAAAAAAATTAAACCTAAGGAAAAATATTTTTAAGTTCCTCATCTTTTCTGGAGGGCTGATACTTACGTGACCTAGTACTTTCTATAAAAGGAAAAAAGCAAAAAAAAAAAAAAAATTTACAAATCAACAGCAATTTAAAAAAAAAAAAAATTCTACCCTAGCCCTGGCCAGGTGGCTCAGCTGACTGGAGCGTTGTCCTGTGCACCAAAAGGTTGCAGGCTCGATCCCTGGTGAGGGCATGAAGGGGAGGCAACAGATCGATGTTTCTCTCACTCTCTTTTTCCCCTTCCCCTCTCTCTAAAATCAATGAAAACATATCCTCAGGTGAAGATTTTAAAAAATTAAAAGCAAAACAAAATAAAAAACTACCCTAGAATAAGCATATTACAAATCTCAAATTTCCAAACTAAAAAAAAAAAAATTACAAATACTGATCTTTAATGAACACTTAAATTCTAAAAATATAAACAATAAAACCACAACAATATACAATAAGTATATGTGCTGCTACCTTTCCACTGAAGTTGGATGTTGTTTTCATATAGTCTTCTGCTTTCTGCAGACAAACAAGTACTTTTTCAATATCTAAGGAGAATAAAAAAGGAAAGGAGTGGCAATCAAGATGCAATTAACAATTATACAACTATGCAGAAAACAAGACAGTGTTTATAAAATAGGAAGTGTTCAAGAAAAGTAAATAGTTATTTCATGTTTGTTTTCAGCATATGTAAATAAGGATGTTTTGGTCAGCTTGTTGGCGCAATAGCTTTTATTAATTCCATCTTGCCCCTCATAATATGAAAGGCACTTTGTTCATATTCTAAGTTCCCATATATATTTGGGCCTGTTTCTAAATTCTTTATACTTCCTCTATTTTTTTATTATCCTAATCTGGCAGTTAAGCTAGGTTCCCTTAAATAGTTACAAAAGCCTAACATATGTAGCCACACTATAGTACTTACAGAATTAAAATGCATGAATGCTGATATTTCTAGACACACTCCAGGTTCTGAGTCTGAGGGTAAATAACTCAACTCCTTTAAGCCTTGTACCAAAGACTATCTCAAGGTCATTAACCACTTCAAAAATTTACGGGTAGAGTCCTGGCCAGTATGGCTCAGTCGGTAGGAGCAGTGTCCCGTCCACTGAAAAGTCCTGGGTTTGATTCCCAGTCAGGGCACATGCCTAAATTGTGGGTTCAGACCCAGTCCTGGTCAGGTGCATGTGGGAGGTGGCTGATGGATGCTCCTCTCTCACATCGTTTCTCTCTCTCCCCCCCCTTCTCAATCTCCCTCCCCCTCTCCCTAAAAGTCAATGAAAATGTCCTCAGGTAAGGATTACAAAAAACAATTCAGGGGAAATGGAGAATATTCTAAAGTTGAAAGGCAATTAAAGTAGGTCAAGAGATTGAACTACATGTTACTAGGGATAAAACGCCATTTTAGAGTAGGAAGCCAGGAATACCACATGGATAGAACACTGACAGGTCAAATGTTTTTAAGTATAGAATTACCTGCTCACATATTACTTTCTCAGAGATAATTTTTATAGTTTTAAAAAAGGAAATAAAAATGGACAAAATTTGTACTATGCAGACATACCTTTACTTTCAAATTTTTCATCCACTTTGACATTGCCAGAGAATCCACTTTCTATAAGACAGTGTTCAATGAGAGCTGATCCATAGGCTACAAAAGCAGAGGGTATTATTTTTAGTATTTTCCTATAAAATTTAACATTGAAAATATAATACAAATTTATATCCAATATAGGTGATCTACTCAATTACAGTAGCTAGTGAAAATAACAATTAGTTTACTTATTTTGAAATGTTATTAGAAATGACAATTCAAGTACTTAATTGAAATTTGAAACTACAAAATTGTAAGTCAGTGCGAAAGTTATAGGAATCTAATGAAATTTAGCTACACATAAAAAGGATTATAAACTAGGAATGTAAGGTTGGTTTAGCATCCAAAGATTGGCCAATGTAATATACCATATTAATAAGGAAAAAATTTAAAAAATCCAAACTTACAAATTTTATGCATGCTATACTAATCGTTGGAAAATTCTAAAGATAACTTTTTAATGAATTCTAATTTCGGTCATGTTAACTAATAATATGAGAGAAAGAGTTAATTCCCTAATGCTCAGTAATCACGGGTACCTGCCTGCTCATATGTCCTTTTCAGATTCCTTATTATAGGGGTAAGTAATGATTTTCTCAAGCATGAAAGTTCTTGGATTTTCTTTACCCTGTTATCAAAAGTACCTGTCATCCTGGGATGCCCTGACACCCACTAATAAAATTCAAATTCAAAAACAAAAACAAAACACACAAAAAACTAAGTGGTTATTAAACCGAAGATTCACATTGGGGAAAAAAAAAGATTTCTTAGAATACTATAGTTATCACTAAAGTGCTAAATAACATACTATTAGTTAACATAACTGTACTGCTTTTAAATAAAATCTAACAGATAAAGGTCAAACTTCATGCGGTATGACAAATTTCTCTCTCCTTAAAAACAAACATCATTTACACAAAAGATCATTTTAAACTCCTTTCTACAGTTATCAAGAAGTCCTAATTTTCTACTAGAACTATAGAAGACTTAAATATATTCCTGAAAACTATACTATCTTGCAAACATTTCATTGCTCTGTGTAGGATTACTCACGAAGTAATGGGTTAAGGACTCTCTTTAGTAGTTCACCCCTAGGTGCCTTGGTTATTATTTCAGTCAGTCTGTAAAACAAAATTGACATACCTCTTACTATCTTATATTTAATAATCCTTACAGCAATATTTATATTCATAATACTTTCATACATCAATTTGCCTGATCTTCAACTATTCTATTTATTCAAGGTTGGTAAGTTGTTAAACAGCAGACTGGGACCTAAAACCAGGTGTTTTAAGAAAAATCAATATATATATTTTTTTAATCCTCACCTGAGGATATTTTCTCCATTGCTTTTTAGTGAGTGGAAGGCAGAGAGAGAGAAACACCGATGTGAGAGAGATACATCAGCTGGGTGCCTCCTGCAAGTGCCCCGACCTGGGCCAGGGATCAAGCCTACAACCAAGGTATGTGCCTTGGCCTGAATTGAATCCGGGACCCTTTAGTCCGCAGGTTGACGCTCTAACCACTGAGCCAAACCGGCTAGGGCTCAATACTTTTTCAACTAAGTCATATTGCTTATCATCAATGTGCTCATATATGATATGAAAGAGACATTTTTATATAACAGTTAAATGTTAACACCTGAAATGGCTTTACCTAATTAAGCATTTAATAAGAACTCAGATGCTGTGGGCTTTTGTAGTCCCCAGATTAGCAGTGAACGTGTTAGAAATGTAAATCCTGGGCCCCACACCAGATCCAGTGATTCAGAAATCTGTTTTATCAAGCCCTCCAAACAATTCCAATGCATGCTAAACTTTGAGAACCACTGCTATAGCCTTTGGTCAGCAAAGCCTTCAGCCAGAAAAGAACAGCTACAATTAGCCCCATACCCCATCCTGCTTCCTTTTCTTAGCTAAACCAGAATTTCTCTTTTTGTATTCTGCCCAAGATACCCATCTTTCTTAATCACAGAAAAGCTGGTAAGTCCCCTGACTTTACCAATAAATCATAAACATCTGAAATAACACCAAATTTAGATTAAAAAGACATACACCTGCTATGCTCAAGTAAGGCTTAATTGCTTACATGCACATTTATGTAGTTCAAGCAATCCAAACTCAATTGTTTTATGCAAGTAAACAAAGTATTTTCTTATGACAGTTCTTTCATATTCTTACATATGGCCTATTTTACCTTTTAATACAATATGAAATGAGTTTATAAACAAAACATGTTACCTCTCCAAGGTAAGCAAAGGTTCAACAGCTCTAGCGTGATCAACTGGGTAGTGTTCACGAACAGCAAATTTAACATCGTCTGATTCATCAGTTCGAAATCTTAGGATATTTAAAATTAGGTATTCATAATCTGTAAGAACAATGTTCCCCTGAAATAGAATAAAAAATAATTTAATGCTTTTCCCAAATCATTCTTGAAACTTAAAAATTGAGAAAGAAAATGTAGGCTCTTTAAAAACCTAATCTAGGCTATAGAAATGAAGTTACAGAAAGCATTTGACCTTGATGAGCGCCAGCTGAACTTACTGCTGCACTTTCATGAGGCAGGTCTACATACACTGTATCTTATTAAGAAAAACAGATACATATTTCAGAAGCCAAGCAATATCAGAGATATTGTTAATTCAGTCCCAGACCACTACAATAAAGTAGTAGAGTGAGCTGCAATCTTTTTGCTGGTGGAAGGTCTTGCTTTCAAGTTGCAAAAAAACCTGGTATCTGTGAAGTGCAACAAAACAAAGTGCTATATCAACTGCCTGTCACATGTGCCCCAACTGGGGATTGAACCTGCAACCCGGGTATGTGCCCTGACTGAAAATCAAACCCACCACCTTTTTGTTTCCAGGAAGACCCTCCAACCAAGCTACACCAGCCAGGGCGAATTGTGTCTTTTAATAGCAGTAGTTATGTGGCAATAAAGACAGTGATACCCTTCGTCCAAGTAATTTCACACTTGGTAATGTTGCCTAATGTAATAGCTCAATAAAACAAAAAACTATATGCTTAAAGGTATTCACTGCAGTTACTTACAATAAAAAAAAGAAACAGCCTAAATGTAAAAATTGGGAAAACTGTTAAATAAATTGTGATATACACCATTAGCTGTTAACTTATGAATACTGTGTTAAAAAAGTAAGAAACTATATTGTTAGGTAAAAAATAGCAAGACAAAACAATTCTGTATCCTTGGAAGTAGAAGGCAAATATAGAGAAAAATTAAAATTTATTAAAGAGTTAGAATTAAAAGGACCTTTTAAAATTTAATATTGTTACATAATCTTTCCAACCAAAAGAACCTAAAGAAAATAAAACTGCCCAAAGGATACAACCTTTCAAATTGATTACAGTGAATGCAGGCATTATTGCATAATTAAAAGAAGCATCCATGAAAATAGTCATAAATGCCTTAGCAACTAATTAGAAGTTGGTCACAGAAGATGGTAAAGTAGGCCCAATCTCTTGAGGAATGACAGTTTACAAGATAAATGGCTTCAGTAGATGGGAACACCATTCACTTGAGATAAAGATAACTAGAAGTTACTAGGTGTTGAAAGAGTGGTACATACCTACTGCTAAAGGATCTGACTTCAAAGCAACCATGCATTTTAAATTTTAAACATTTATTTAACTTAAAGAACAAAAAGTTAACTGGAGAAGGAAAGCAAAGGTCTAGGAGAGAAGTCCATACAGTGTCTTGTTCAGGAAGATGTGACTTGAAAAACAGACCTGGCTATAGAACCTAGCACATAGAAGGTGCTCAATAAATGTCTATTGAATCCAATTGTGCAGTTATCCAGAACATCTGAAAGATTCTGGCAAGGCAGTTACTTCCCTGAAAGGGTGTTCCTTAAACCAAGGTTTCCTAAAAGTGTTCTATAAGATGGTTCCCCCTACTCCCATCAAAAAAAATAAATAAAAAGATTTCTGGCCCAGCCAGCATGGCTCAGCTGTTGAGCATCAGCCTATGATCCAGGAGATCAAGGTTCGATTCCCGGTCAGTGCACATGCCTGGGTTGCAGGCTCAAATTTTTGACTATGGGACTCATTTTTCTAGGCACATCTATTACCTTATGGAAGTGGTGTCCAAGGAAAGTATTTTGGGAAATAACTGTGCTTGACTGAGATGTACACAATAAAGTACTTTCTGATCGCAACTTACTCTCTTCAGTCTTTTCTACTGGAACCTCCTTATTACAAATTAATAAATTAACGTTCTGAAATGAATTTGAGTAACAATAGCCTCTTTACCCAAGGCCTGGTCCATTCTAGATAAACCATACATCAAAATTCCAGACATGAAAGCTAGAAGATCAAACCCTAGTATAGACACCAGAAGAGCAATCTTCAGGATCAACTCTAACCATCAACCGACCTACCTCTCTTGGTATCACAGTGAGTATGAAAACTCCCAAGCACATACTTTCACATATAAATACTTAATATCTATTCCAAACTCATCACCGACTGGACGATTGGAACCTAGACTGTACGAATGCCAATTGCTCAGGGACTTCAAAATAGAAAGGTCTTAAATGCAATGGGGCATCCCAAACTCAATCCTGGAACACAAAAAGGGCTTAACTAGAAAAACTGGTGAAATCCAAATAAAGTCTGTAATGTAATTAATACTAATGTACCAATGTTAATTTCTTAGTTTTGACAAATGTACCATTGTTATTGAAGATGTTAACATTAAGAACTAAATGGCCCGGCCGGGCATGGCTCAGCGGTTAAGCTTCAACCTAGGATCCAGGCGATCAGGGTTCGATTCCCGGTCAGGGCACATGCCCGGGCTGCCGGCTGCAGCCGATCAATGACTCTCTCATCATTGATGTTTCTAGCTCTCTCTCTCCCTCTCCTTTCCTCTCTCTGAAATCAATAAAGATATATTTTTTAAAAAAACCAAAAAACTAAATGAAGGGTATACAGGAACTTCCTGTATTATCTTTGCAACTTTTCTATAAATCTAAAATTATTACAAGATAAAAAGGTTGTTTAGATTTTTAAAATAACAAAGATTACACAAATTTATTCATGCTATGGAAAGAATTTTTAGATATTAAGTGCTAAGTTTAATTTGAAAAAGGAAAACCCCAGAAAGGCCCATGCCTGACATATAAGCCTAAACTTAGAATGCAAGCATAAGTAGTTCCCCCTTATCCGCAGGCGGTAAGTTCCAAGACTCTTAGTGGATGCCTGAAACTTCGGACAGTACTATACTCTACATTTACTGTTTTTTTCCTATACACACATACATTTTCACTTAAAGGAAGCATTTTTAAGACTTCTCTCTGGCATATGTGAATTGTCAGCAGCATCACTATTATTGTGCTTTGGGGCTATTAAGTAAAATAGGGTACTTGGACAGAAGCCCTGTGATACACGACAGTCAATCTGATAACAGAGATGGCTACATATACAGCATGAATACTTAGGACAAAGGAATGATTCACATTTGGGGGCGAGATGACAGAATGGGAAGGCACACACGATTTCATCATGCTGCTTAGACTGGTGTGTAATTTAAAACTTATACATTTTTTCTGGAATTTTCCATTTAATATTTTCAGACCATGGTTGACCATGGGTAACAGAAACCAAGGAATGCAAAACAGCAGATAAGAGGTAACTACTATATTGACCTAAACCTAAGGCATGCTTGCAATTAGTTAAATTCGAAAGATTTTAACCTCAAATGAAAATTTTTTTCATTTTTTTGTTGGGGGGAATGGGGCAGGGCAAAAAAAGGGGACCATAAATAGGACACTAGACATGCTGCATTTGTATAAGGAATTGGTAGTAGTAGTAAGTAGTAAGTAGAAGTAGTAAGACCTTCAATTTTAATTCTAAGTAATTATATACTGAGAATATATTCATGTACTACTAGATAATCCCAAACACTGTCCTACTGAGAAATAGAAAAACTGAACAAAATATACAAAGCATGCCTTTCAAATAATAAAAAAATGCAAACTAGGCAGTAAACATTTACAGGACCAAAATCTAAGAGAAGAAAACTCAGGAAGGTGAGCCCCACACTTGGGGGTACTTTCCCCCTAGGATCATTTGTCTAAATTTTTAGAGACTCACAGGACAACTAAGCTGAATAAAAATTGGAGTTCAGGGCCCAAATGAAAAGTACCACGGGTGGTGGTGGTGAAGGATATCCTGGTAAGTCCAGCTATAAGTAGTGACCTCAAAAGTATACATCCCAGAGGAAGCAGTGAACTGGAAATATACCCACTTTCTCCAGGCCAACTTCTAATCATTTCAGTTCCTGACTGAAGCAAGGTTATCTGGGATTACTTGAGCCCTTAGCTACCTGTCAAAAGCAAACAAATACCTTCTTTAAATGAACACAACATTATTCCAGGTCTCACAGTATATTTTTCCTACTCAGCGTCTGCACACAATAAAATAACCAGGCATGTCAAGAGACAAGACAATGTAATTAAAATCAAAGGAACAACAGACCATAAAAACAGATACTCAGAACTCATAGGTATAGACGACAAAATGGTGCTGACCAAAGGGGAAAGGTAGGGGGAGGGCAAAGTGGTAAAGGAGGTCAAATAGACATGGTGATGGGAGAAAACTAGACTTTGGATGGGAAGCACGCAATAGAGTACACGAATGTTGAATTATAATCTTGTACATCTGAAAATTATATATTATTAACTAATGCTGCCCCAATAAATTTAAGAAAACAGACACTTAGAGGTGTCAGATAATAGAGCAATTCCAAATGATGCCATGTGATTCTTGTCTGATAGTAATAAATTAGTGAATTGGAAGGCAGGTCAAAAGAAAATATGGTTGAATTTCCCAAAACTGATTAAAAACAGCTAGTCACAGACTCTAGAAGCACCATGCCCCAGTAAGATAATTACAAAGAAACACTCAACTAGGCACATCATAGCAAAACTGCTAAAAACCAAGGACAAAAATGTTAAAGCATCCAGACAAAAGGGCCAGGCAACCTTCAAAGCAACAATATGTATGACACTAATTTTAACAGAAACAATGGTGGCCAGAAGACAATATATTATTTTTGTAACTGTCAAAAATTTATCTAGTTAATGGCAAAACTGGTCTTAAGAGAAATGAAGTAAGTAAAGTATTTATAGTGGCTAAGAGAAGAATATCGTATAAGATTGTCAATTTAGGGTAATAAAACTGTAACCTTCGGATGTATTTTTTTCTCTGGACAGATATAATCTGAATCTCTACTGAATGAGATTTTCAGTTCAATGGTATCAGTTTTGCATTGGTATCAGTTTTTTACATGTTAAAGTCTACCTTTATAGAGTTGTAAAAAGGCCTAACAATATAAATAGCAAATCAAAAATACACATCCCTAGAGGAAAAAGTAATCCTCAGGAGTGCATGCTAGACAATACCCAGCAGTATACTACAGTGACATTTTGTCTTTTTTGTCTCTTTTCAAATTTTGGATAATTTTTAACTGTCCCCTCTCATAATCATAACATCTTAAAATGATTCTTGATTACATGTATATACACACACAAGCTACTTTCATTGTTTCTTGGCTTGATTTATTTACATTGGTGCAGCAAGAAATGTTAATTAACATACATAAATCTTCCTGCACTGCAGTCAGAAAATCTAGAGCCACATGGTATTAAGCAATTACTAAAGCCATAATAATCACTGCTGCCTGGAGAATTCTAAAAATTTGGGATTTTATTTTCAAAAGTTTCTATTATTCCAGAGATTTAAAAATTATTTGCCCTCAATTCAAAGTTATAAAGCCAAACAACAAAAAAATTATCACTACCGGTTTTGTCTCTTGCAAATGTAGCTTTAATGTAGGTAAATTCCTATAAGTGTAGGTAAACTCCTCTATTCAAGTCACTCAAATAAGCAGAAAGTGACCTTATGACCTGTAGGCTAGGATCCTACATGCCACAGAACAGGTACCAGAGCAGGTCGTCAGGAAGACTTTGTGAACAGTGGTTCTACATAAAAGTATAACCTTTATTCTTTAATGATGAGCTCATCATACCTAAGATTTTATTCTCAAATATGACACTATAGGTATGACGCTGGTTGCATAATTTGCCTAATTATATCCTCGTAAAAGGACAAATTCTTATTGAATTTTCGTAAATATACATATTTCCATTAGCAGTAAAACAAAACAAAACAAACAAAAAAAATCTTAGTAAAAGGCATTTGTTCCTAAATTCTAAGCAATCAATGAGAGCAAACTACTATTTAAAGAATGTCACTTCAACTTGTAAAAATGCAGCCTATTAAATTAAAGGTCAAAGAAAAGTAAAGGGCTTTATCATATAACCATCATAAAAATAATGGCAACAATATTCTGAAACAAATAATCACAATTAGATTCTTTCTAGTTTATTCAGTCCTGGGTAATTAATCTACTTTCCTAGACCATAGGTTAGCACTCTATTTTCATGAAAGCATCTGCTTCTAGATTAAAAAGAATCTCTCAAATCCTAGTCCAGTACCCTGATACAGTCTGGCATCTGTCTAAGCAGTATCAGCTCAGACAATATGAGTCTACTGAGCAGGAGTCAGCAAACTTTTTCTGTAAAAGGCAAGAGTAAACTATTTTAGGGTTTGTGCAATACATATGGTCTCTGTTGCTTTTTTTTAAAGAGCCCCTTTAAAACATAAAAAACATTCTTAAGTTCAAAGGCTTTACGAAAACAGGCCACAAGCTATAGTTTATCAACTCCTGTTTAAGAGTATCTGGTATGTCCTTCCACTAAGGTTCTGAGACTGCCTTCTTTGTTGAAAATCAGTTTATAATGACAAATGACAGAGATGAAGCAGATTAGTAATTGCCAGGAGAGAGGGATGGTGGCAAGAAGAAGAATGGGTGTTACAGGGGTATCACAAGGAAGAGCTCTGTGGCAATGGAAGAATTCTACATCTAGTGCTGTGGTGGTTACATGAATGTACAAATGTGGTAAAATGCATAGAACTATATGCATACATTGTTCCAACATCAATTTTCTGACTTTGATATTATACTATAATTATGTAAGATGTAACAACTGAGGGTAACTGAGTGTAGGCTATACCAGAATTCTCTGTTCTATCTCTGCAACTTTCTATTATTTCAAAACTAAACTTTTTTTTTTTAATCTTAAAAGAGGCTATCATACAAATTTTAAAAATTAACCACCACCTGAAATCACATACAAAATCAACTCCAGGTGGGCAGCAGCTCCAGCTGCCGTTGCCTACAGGGAAACGGCAGAAATATGGTTAAGGGAATCACTGGCAAAGAGAAGCACATAGACAGTTACACAAGTGCAAGGATCAGCAGCTGGTCTCCCTGCCCCTGTACCACACCCAGGTCAGTAATTAATACAGGTATGTTCGTTGTGTGATAGTTCACTAAACTGTACACTTATCATGTGATACCTCTAATAAAAAGCTTAAAATTACTGTGAACATGCTGTAAAAACACCCATAAAAAGAACTAAAAACACTTACCTCCACATTATTTTAAAAATAATAAAATGTTATTTTATTTTAATAATAAAATGGCATTCTATTATTTGGGTCTCCCTTAATTATGTTACCTAACTCTTATTCAAAGACATTTAAGTTCAAGTTTTAACTGTAATAAACACTATGTTTCATTTGCTTATGATGAATTACCAGAAGTGAAATTCCTGGGTCAAAGGTCATGCAAATAAACATTAAAAATCATGTTACAGCCTGGCCACAGTGGCTCAGCGGTTGAGCATCGACCAATGATACAGGAAATCAAGATTTGATTCCCAGTCAGCACGTCCTGATTGTGGGTTTGATTCCCGGTAGGGGGCGTGCAGAAGGCAGTAGAGATCAATGACTCGTCACTGATGCTTCTCTCTCTCCCTCTCCCTCTCCCTTCTCTCTGAAATCAATAAAGATATATTAAAAAAAAAAAATCATGTTATATACTGTCAAATAATCTTCTGAAAATGTTATCTACCCTTGTTCCTCTACATTCTTGTTAATACTGGTAACTGTCAAACTTTCTGATTGCTTATATACATATTGACTGAGAAGAGAAAGGGGAAAAATACCTTGTTCTTATTTTTCAATAATTCATGAATTTAGACATGTATTCATGCTTTTATAAACCATTTATATTTATTCTCTTTTGAATTGTACAATTAAGCACTTTGTCCATCTTTCCATTTAAGGGCTTTATGAAAATGACATATTAGGGCTATGTGCATCTTATTTACGGTACAAGTTAAAATATCTTTCCCCAGTTTTTCATCTTCCAATACAGCTCACAGTGTTTTCTGCCTTACACAGTTCTAAGATTAAGTAGTCCTATTAGTATTTGTTTTTACTGTTAGAAGTCTTTTTCATGCCAAATTCAGCAATGTCAATCCATATTTTTACCTAGTACTTCTATGGCTTCACTTTTTATATTGAAAAAATTTTTTTAAATCATTGTGGTTTGGCTGAATGATGTCTGCACCCCTTCCAGGTGGTTAACAGCACTTTCCTGAAAACTTTGCTGATACATTCTACACAACAAATCTGCTAAACAGCATGAGAAAGTGACTTCTGTGGTTCCTTGTTAACATACGTATGGCACTTAAGAACACAAATTTGTTCAAAGCTATACAAGCTATGGAATTTTTCATGTTGCTCCTCTAGGCATTAACATTCAAAGAAAGCTTGCTGAAGCTTGGGGCTCGAATAGTAGTCTCTATTAGTAATGTTCCCCAACCTTGACACGGAACATAAATACTTCTAAGAAAGGCTTTGTATATAATTGTTCTTAGAAGACGTCTGGTTTGCATGCTCCATGAAATGTTAGTTTTAGGGAGTGAAGGGAGTAGTTATGATGGGATTCTTGGGCCCGTAGAAAGCCCTGCAATATACTCATCACTTGGTCGCCTGTCATTTCCAGTTTTCTGAAACATAAAATTGTACCTAGATATCTTATCCCTTGTAACATATTGCTTCTAACACACTTCTCAGTAATTTCTGTCTTCTGAAATAGTAGTCCCTCAGTCTTTGTGTGTTAACAACATGTCTGTTGACTTCCATGAGCAATTAGTATTCTTTTCTGGTTGTTTTCTCTTTGTCTTTGGTGTTTGCCAGTTTCATTAAACTGGGTCTAATATTTCTATTCAAAGACCCTATTTGCATTTTTTGCTCACCACCCCACATGAGCATGACATAGAACTTAAATTAGACTCATGATCCTGAAGTTAATATGTTTACAAAAAAATAAAGAAAACAATACTCTTGATATTATTTCAAGTACACGTCTTTCTCCTGAAACTCTAAAGAGTTGAAAATATTATCATACAAAGGAAACATAAGAGTGGTTAGGTCTTATGCTTCATCAGTTACAATCCTGACAGTTGGGTTTTCTTTTTTTGTAATGAAAGTGTCTGACTTAAGCTTTCATTGCAGAGGCATCTACTTCAAAAAAGCATCCACTTCAAAGATGGCTATCTGGAAATAACACATTGCCAGACACAAGATTAAATCAAGAGCTAGGTCATCTCCCCACTGAGGATCCTTTGTTTTAGAGACCTTGGTTGATTTTAATAACTGACCACTGGACCACTTGTTTTCTCTCTTCCTGCATTTTAAACTTCTGCTCTTATATATTTAAATTTTGATGCATATGAAATTTATTTTGCTGTAATTACCTCATGAAACATTTCCAAGATAGAATTTGGTGATCAATGAAATAAGTGAGAGGCAAGAAGCAAGAATGGTGAAGGCATCAGTATTCTTCCTCTTAGGACTGATGACACTATAAAAACATGGCAACGTCCCTAAGTCTTAACTGCTGTCTTATTTACGACACAACTATCTATTTTCTGGTTGCACCACACTAGTCCTGAAATGTAAAGTTACAGATAATGTCTTCAATTCTTAGATCTTCATCTCCTACATTCATAATGCCATTTTAAATAGCCGAGGTCTGCCTAAATTCTTATCTCCAAATAAAATGAAGGTTATTAACTGGAAAATTATATTTAACTTGTTTGGCACTTATTATCCTAGTGTATCAATAGTAGACTTTGATACAGAAAACAATGTTTCCCGCCCATGTGTTAAAGCACTATTACATGAACAATTAGCAATACAATGATGAATTCTCCCTTACCCCATGCCCCAAATTTAACTTACCCTATCATAGAGCTCAATGATTAAGTGATAAGCAGCTTCATCACTTCCAAATTGAAAATCTACAATTCTATCCACACCAAGCTGTTTTGCACTGACTAATCTCCGACTCTTCAAATGTTTTCGGCACTAGCAAGAAACAGAAGAAAAATGCATTTATGTAATAAAGTGAATTCCTAATCATTTGGTATTGGTTTATAAATAAGTTTTTTCTTTTCATTATCATCAGGAATTAAAAGTAGCAAATAAAACAGTATAAAATAAAAGCTTGCAAATAACCAGAGGAAAACACTTTGGTTCAGACAACTCTGACTGCTAACTCTGTACCAGTATTTTATATTCAATTTTTAAGTAGACAATGATAGATCTATAGTGAAATTTACTTTGTTGCTTTATACCACTGCTAAATCCCTTGTTCTCACCCTGATGACCTCACTCAAAGCCATAACCTTTTTTTTAAAGTCTCTTTCTACTCTAATCGTTTAAGTATCCCAAATTTCCTTTTGTGTGCTTGTGTTCAAAATTAATAGTTTCCACTAATCTTCCATTTCAAATACAAATTCTGAACCACGAACTTACTGATATTCTGTAAATTAGTTATCCAACTTACTCACATATAACTACCCTCCACTGCCACAAACTTAATTGATATAACCCAAGTAGAATTTTTCTGGTACTATCTCCAAACTTTTGATCAACCTAGCTCAAATCCAAATGTAGTAATGCCTATTAGTTACCAAATTCCCTTCCTTATACCCCTAGTCATAAAGTTCTTTTTCTTATTTTCAATTAAAATAAAATTAGCATGTTAAACCCGAATACAAATTACTTGGTAAATACCATTTGTTTTAGATTACTTGTACCATCCTTTAGCACAAATACAGTGTATGACATGGAACAGAAACAAGACTACTCTGTGGCCCCTACAAAAAATCTTACAATTGTATCTAATTTTTGAATTTAAAAGACCCTTCAGTCAGTCAAGACCAGTAAGAAAGAATGCTTTCTTTTCTTCATGACTCAAATTCAACACAAATTTTAGAGAAGTTAATCTAAAACCACCTTAAAAAAAAAAAAAGAAATATACAAAGTCATTCTTAGAATGAATATCAACTCTTTCACAACTAAGAAATTCTTCTCCAGACTTTATAGTTCAAATTGACTAAAATTTTCATTTTATGTACTTATATATCCAGGCAGATAGATATAAGACTTTTCAAACTTCATAGAATAAACAACCCCCCCTCCTAAATTCAATAGCTCTGATTTAAGAGTAACCTATATGGATTTTGATTTAAATGATGACCTACATATAGGGCTATCTTTAAATCCCCCAGGGGAAAAATCATAATCAAGCTTTCCAGAGTCCCGCAATAATTTTTTTATTCAAGAAATGTAGAGTTAAAATGAAGATAAAAGGCATCCTAATGGGGAACAGAAGTCAGCACTACTGGTGAAAAACAGAAGACTATTTTTCATGAGTATGTATGGACATAGAGACATATGTATATCTTTTTTGTTTATTTCCCTATTAGCAGCTTGGTGAAAACAACCTTTCACCCACTGAGCTATAGTTGACATCCCCAAATGTGAGAGCCAGAACAAATACTGTGATTTACCACATACTGGACATAGTCCTGTGCATACCATACAACAGTAACAGCTCTAAGTTATTTATAAAGTGTTTAACATTGTCTGCTCCATTGGAGGGAATTTTTCTATACATTTAGATTGACATGTATACCTAACTCACAAAATTCTAAGTTTTTTTTAGTGTTTGACCTCTCATTGATACTATAGCCTTATTTGGGGATGTTTATACAATCCCAGTACCATATATCCTATTGTTCCTTACATCATCTGCAAAACTAAAATGGTAATGTTTGTTCTTCATATCCACAGAATTGTTGACTTAAATAAAATGAAATATACATTACCCAGCTACTTTTAAAAGTGCTATACAAACATAAAGTGTCATTACTAGTAAAGATAATCTCCAAAAGAACTTTGGGTTACTATTAAATAAACTTTTAAGAATTTGATAATTTTATGACAGCCCTTGTGATCTGGGAAGCACTTACCTAACTTGCAATCCAAAACAGATTCTAAGTTGCTGGGGATAAGGCTCTTCTCTGTAAAGCCTCTAATGAAATAACACAATGCCAAAACAAATAAATTTCTGAAGGAAAGTGAGGAGGAGAGGAAGAAGGAAATTAATACATATGGATTCCTAGTATGTGTCAGGCATTGTGTTAGATGCTTTACATGTTACTTCAATTAATCCTCACCAATAACCACATGAGGAAGATACTATCCACATTTTACATTTAAAGAAACTAAGTTCCAAAAGGTTAAATAACTTTTCCAAGTTATAAAATGAGTGGCAAAATCATTAATTCAAAGTTATGTATACCTGACTCCAACATTTTTCCTCTGTAGCACATGAACTTTCAGTATATCTGTTATGTCAATAACCAAGTGAGTAACATGTCCACAATGCAGAATCTCAGTTGTAATAGTACAAACAAAAGCAAGGAGAGAAGTAAAAAGTACAAAGATATAATTATTGTTACCATATTAATGTCACTGAGTATTCTAAAATACAGATTGATAGCTCAAAAGTAAGCTGTGGAAGATAAGACTAGGAAGCGGGGGAGACAGATCATGGAAAGTCAAGGATGCTAGGATATGGGATAGTCAGAAATTAGGGAATCATAAAACATGAGATAACTAATAAAAATGATGCTTTAGAAAAAATCAATTTTGGTCTAATACAGAATTGTTTTGATATGTGAAGTGGACTATAGTTGACCGTTATAAAAGCTTGAACTAAAATACTGACTGTGGGAACAGAAAGATTTGGAGCACAATTGGGTGTGAAGGGTAATAAGGAGTAGTCAATAAACATCTACTTTATTCACTCCAGTATCCATCAACTATTCTATACTTCATCTCTACTTTATCAGTTACAGTAAAGGAAAGCCAAACAGTTTAAAACTTCAATTGTTAGTGACCAATCTCAGGGCTTTAAAATTTACTTTCAAGTAAAGTTAAAATTTACCTTCATGGCAAAACTAGACGGCATCATATTCTTAGGCCACTCAAATTCTGTTGTGTGGATTCGTATGCCAGATTCAAGTAAAAGTGTTGCTTTAAAGTCTGGTCTGTAGAAGAAAAAAAGTTTTTTTCTTTAGGGCATTTGCCAACGCTAACTCAGTGAAACAGACTAAAAGTGCAAGTAAAAAACACACACAACAATCTCATTTAATTGCAAAAGATAAAACAAGCCTTACTTTTGAAGACGAATAAGGTATGTCTTATTATCCACATCATAAACGTTGTTTACTCTCATTCCTAGCAAGCTGCAAAGAGAAAGGAAACATGTTACAAATTGTATATCATCTGAAACATAAAACTTCACGCAATTTAAAGCTGCAGGCCGAAGCAGAGCCCACGAAAGAGGGGAACTTCGGGTATCTTCGACTCTACAGGTATATGGGATATTTAGAAATTAGGGAATCCTAAAACGTGAGGAAACTAATGAAAATGATGCTTTAGAAAAAAATTAAAGTCAACTAAGGAGCAAAGTCTGAAGGCCATCAGGCTTTCAATTCAAAACTTAAGTGTAACTAAGAACAAAAGTGGTCCATCAGCCCTGGGAACACCATGCTACGCCTTGCGACTTTGAAATGACCCCCATGTGTTTTAGGAAAGGCAGTCTAGTCCACTTAACTTACTGCAAGAGAAACAAAAAAAGTAAACAAGGCCCTGGGAAATAGGACAAAGCTCACACAGCTGAGTAATAAAAAACCAGACTAGAATCCAGATCTGTCACCTCCAGCTAAAAGAGGCGAGAAGGAGTTTGGGGCGAGGAGTGTCAAAGAAACCAGGCCTCCAGTCTGGAAACCTCTGAAGCAAATGACTACTCTGGCGTCTTGGCGTCCACCTAGTGTCTCGTTTTTACTAAACATTAGCTGCCAAACCCTGGCGACTCAGGCCGTCCAAGCGAGAGCCCCGCCACAGCCGGACTCCGGACCTGCCACCGAGCAATCCGCGAGAGCAGAGGGTGGGGCACGAGGGCGCAAGGATCCCTCAGGTACCCTGCGCGCCCCGAAAGAGGTCAAGCGCTCGCCCACCACGGCCTAGTCAGGTCCACAGCGGGGAGTAAGGGGCAGCATGGGGCTGGCCTCGTTTTAAACCGTGGGGCCCCGGCTTCTATTTCCTGCACTCCCGCTTTAGCCCCGTCACCTGTCGTACATTACCTGGCATTCAGCTCCGCGAGCACCGCACGGAGGTCAATGGTGCTAAAGCGGGTCTTCATGACGACGCGAGGTCTGAGGGTCGCTCCCACAAGTTACCCCACTGCCTGCCGGACTCGACGCCCGTACTCTTCTACGCAGGCGCACCTGGCGGAGATCTACGGCCGCGCAGAAGACCCAAACTTCCTTAAAGCGAATGTGTTTCCGTCGCTTTCGGAAAGAATTTGTTTATCAAGTCGCCTTCAACTCCCTTTTCATTGTACCAGGACAATTTGAAATAGATACAAACTGCTCTATTGAAACAACATTCCTTCCTGGAAAGCTTACGGATGAATCTGGTTACCCTGTCCCCTTGTCTTTCGGGACTCGAGCCAGCCTCCATAGTGACCCCTGCTGGTCGTAACAGTTTCTGAGGGACGAGCCCTGATTTCCGCAGAGGGACCGTAGGGCTCGGCGTACAAGAGCAGTGGCTCCTTTACATTCGGTTACTTGAACGTGTAGAAATGTAAGAAGCGGAACTGTGTCATTGGCCCTGTAATTATCCTCAACAATCAAGGCGAGCCAGCCCTCAAGAGGGAGTTTCCATTGTGATACACCTTGCTCTCAGCGATGGAGCAACTATGGTTTCCTGGGGAGTTCCCTAGGGTCAGTTGACAGAGGAAGAGAAGACTCCAGAATGATGTGTAGGTAGTTCTGTATGATATCTGGGCACCACCTGAAAATGGACAGCTGCAGACTACTGCCCCTTTCTGGGACATTCCTGAAAGGCTGTGGTGAAGAGAAATCATCCCAGTGGGCAGAATTCTGAGCAGTGCACCTGGTTGTTCATTTTCCTTGGAAGGAAAAATGTGATTATGTACCAATTCATGGGCTGTGGCTGGATGGCTAGGGACTTTAAAGGAACATGATTTGAGAATTGGTGATGACGAAGTCTGGTGGGGAGGTATGTGGATAGACCTCTCCGAATGGGTAAAAAACAACAAGTGAATATATTTGTGTTCCATGTGAATATTCACCAAAGGGTAACCTCAATAGAGGAGGATTTTAATAATCAAGTTGATAGGATGGCAAACCTGTTCTGTGGATACCAGTCGGCCTCCTTCCTCAGCCACCTGGGTCATCATCCAATGGGCTCATGAACAAAGTGGTCGTAGTGGCTAAGACGGATATTATGCATGGCTTCAGCAACGTGGACTCACATTCACTAAGGCAGACCTGGCTGTAGCCCATGCTGAATGTCCAATCTGCCAACAGCAGAGACCAACACTGAGTCTTGAATATGACACATTCACCCAGAGTGATCAGCCAGCTACCTGGCGGCAGGTTGATTACATTGGATCACTTCCATCATGGAAGAGGCAGGGTTTTGTTCTTACTGCAACAGACATTTACTCTGGAAGCAGATTTGCTTTCCCTGCTGAAACTGAGACAGTCCAGTAAGCCAGGACAAGGGAATAAGGAAACTGAGATGGATTGTTAAACAGCAATTTGCAGCCACATAGCAAATCCTATCTTCCTTAATTTAAACCAAGGACATTTGAAAGTAAATGGTTTGTGTTAGATGGGCCAGGTATAGAAACTCACCGGGGCAGGAAGCTCCAGATGCCTAGCAAGGGTGGAAACTGGGAAAACAAGAACTTTGTCCCCAGCCTAACCTATCCTCCCCTAGAATATCTCTGGTCATGCAGTGCTCCTCCCTAAGGATAACATCTATGCCTCAGTTGTATTTTAGCTCCAGGCCCAGATAAGCAGCGAAACCAGACAATAGTAATCTGGACTCACGTGAAATTTTTCCTGCATGAAATCTAGAACCCACACACTACCAGCTGGCTGTAGGCAGACCTTCCAAGGGCCAGGTTCCCTTTCCAGTAATAAAACTATCATGCATAGACTTACAGACTGCCTTTTCATCATCATGATATTCTGCACAGCATAGCTTCTGATCAAGACTCACTTCATAGCAAATTAAATGCAGCAATGGGCTTAGGATCATGGAATTCAGTGGCTTTGCCATTTCTCTCACCATCCTGAAACAGCTAGCTTTATAGAATGTTAAAATGGTCTTTCAAAGATTCAGTTACAACACCAGCTAGGTGGCAATACTTTGCAGGGCTGAAGCAAAGGTCTCCAGGAGGTTCTATGTGCTCTGAATCAGCATCCACTATATGGTGCTTTTTCTCCCATAACCAATATTAATGAGTCCAGAAATCAAGGGATGGAAATGAGAATGGAACCACTTACTATTACCCTTAGTGACTCACTAGCAAAAATTTTGTTTCCTGTGCCCCGGCCTTACAATCTGCTGGGCTAGATGTCTTAGTTCTAAAGGGAGGAATGCGTCCACTCGGGGACATGATTCAGTTGAACTGGAAGTTTAGACTCCTGCCTAGTCACATTGGGCTCCTCATGGCTATGAATTAACTGCAAAGAAGGGAGTTACTGTGCTGGCTGCGTTGACTTGTTCTGATTACTAAGGAGAAATTTGACTGCTACTACACAGTGGAGGTAAGGAAGACCGTGTCTGGAATATAGTAAATCTCTTAGGGCATTTCTTAGCATTACTATGCCCTGAGATTAAAGTCAATTAAAAACTACAGCTCCATCCAGACAGGAATACTAATGGCTCAGACCCTTCAGGAATGAAGGTTTGGATAACTCCATCAGTTAAAGAAACTTGAGTAGCTGAAGTGCTTCCTAAAGACAAAGGGGATACAGAATGGGTAGTGGAGGAAGGTGGTTATAAATACCAGCTATGACCACATGACCAGCTACAAAAACAAGACTATAATTGTCATGAATATTTATTCTTTATTTTTCTCTGAATATGCTTATGTGTATATTTGTGTGTATATTTTGATATGTGTATATCAAGCAAATATCTTTGTTTTCCCCCTTCTTTTATCCTCTTATGTAACATAAGATGTAACAACTTTCTATCATAGTATTTAAGTTCTGTTCATTTTACATCATGGTATTTAAGTTATGGAATATTAAGTGCAAACATCACCCAAGAACTTTGCATCCTCTTCTGGGGAAAGGGTTAATGCATTTTTGGTTGTACACAGGATAGTTGTATCATGTTCCTTGTTTGGAAATTAAATGTAGTTTAAGAAGATGCAGATGGGTGTCTAGTTGAGATGGAGTGGACTTATCATGGTTAATTTTATTTGTCAACTTGTTCCAAACATTATTTTGTTATGTTATGTTATGATCAAACATTATTTTTACTGTTTGTTGTAGTTGTTGTTTATTTGTATATTGAACTAACACTTTAATTTGTTTTCTAAACTAGTATTTTCCATTTTTTATTGCAGTAAAATACACATTATAGAAAATGTACCATCTTAATTATTTTTAAGTGTACTGTGCATAATGTTGTACAATCACTACCTCCATAGCTCTTTTTATCTCAAAAACCTGAAACTCTATACCCATTAAACAATAACTCCAATTTCCCCTCCTCCAGCTCCTGGCAACCTCTAATCTACTGCCTGTCTCTATGACTTTGACTATTCTAAGTACCTCATATAAGTAGAATCATACAGTACTTGTCTTTTTGTGATGGATTTATTTCACTTAGCACAATGTCCTCAAGGCTCATCCATGTTGTAGCATATGTCAGAATTTTCTTCCTTTTTAACGCTGAAATAATTTCATTGTATGTGTATGCCACATTTTATTTATCCATTCATCCACCAATGGATACTTGAGTGACTTCCACATTTTAGCTATTGTGAATAATGCTGCTATGAACATGGGTGTGCAAATATCTCTTCAATATCCTGTTTTAAAATTTTTAAGGCCTATTCCCAGAAGAGGAATTGTTGGATCATATGGCAATTTTATTTTTTAATATTTTGAGGAACCACCATACTGTTTTCTACGTGGTGGAACCAGCAGTGCATGTGTTCCAATTTCTCTACATTCTCACCATCACTTCTTTTAAATGGGTGTGAAGTGATATCTTATTTAGTTTTGATTTCTATTTCCCTAATGATCAGTGAAGCTGAGCATTTCTTCATGTGTTGATTGGACATTTGAGTATCTTCTTAGAGGAATGTCTCGTCAAGATCTTTGAAGCAGAAATTTCTAATTTTCCCCTTATATGCAGTTGCTGTGAATGTCCTAGTCTTTAATTTCTGCCTCCCAAAAGGGGAAAAGAAAAAAAATTAAGAGAGGAAAAAAGGGCTGCCAGCCCTTTTAAATCCCCTGTAAGTTACTTCAGCTGGAAGGGACAGGGGTTTCCAACAATGGTTGGAGGTGCAACAATAATGGCCACCTGCCTCTTTGCACCTCTGTGACGAGAAGCAGCAATTTGGAAAAAAGGGTCCATTTTTGCCTAGTCTGGCTCCTGAAAGCTGTGTGGAAGCTGCTCCAGAAACAGGTACACATCTGGCTGCCACATAGCTAGGAGGTGGGGATGGGTAGCAGCTACTGTGCTAAGAGCTGAAATTTAGGAAAACTAACCACAATTAATTATCTAATCCTTTCCTAAGATGTTGCAAGCCTACAAGACTCAAGAATTCCGAAACAGGTATAGCAAACAGATTCTGCCAGTATAATTGCTGTCTAGGTAGGAAGACAGATTCCTGGTGCTTTCTACCCTACCATCTTCCCAAGATCCTCTCCTTCTGAACTCATTTTAAGTCTATTGTGTGTGGCCACTGAAGCCTCTGTTCGATTAGATTAGAGCCCACTAATGGCTTGACAGAAATTTCCTCAGATGCTGGAACTAACCAACCATCCAACTAACCAACTGTCAACCGATGGTTATTGGTGCCAATTCAACACCAACAGAAACCCCCAATTTTGGGCACAGTGAAAAAGGAAACTTTATTTACTGCAAAATAGCTCAACTGTGATACTGCATGGCTGTGAAAACACCACAGCTGTGAGGCAGCTCTGGGGCCAGACCCCTCTCTGGCTAGACAGCTCTGCTCCATGCTGGTCTGCTTTGCATTGCACCAGTTGGCTCTGCTCTGCTCTGGCAAAACTTCTTTGGTGTTTCAGCTCATGCAGGGAGACACATTTTTCAGTCTTTTGTGGAAAGGGAAAGTGCATTCCCAGAGCCAGGGGGGAGCTGGCTTATATCAAGGACCAAATTCCTGCCCTTGGTCCTTGATGGTCTGTCCTCATGCAAATGAGGACTCCAAATCCTCCAAGTTTGATCGGTCCAAAAGGACTGTCCTTAAGGGTTAGAATAGAGCCGCTCTGGTTGATCAGAGCTGAACAGTTCTGGCTGGATGGGGAAAGCCTCAGTCCCATTGGTTGGGGATGGGTAGCAGCTACGGTGCTAAGAGCTGAAACTTGGAAAACTAACCACAATTTACCATCTAATCCTTTCCCAGGATTACAGAAACTCACTCATAAAGGGCTGGCTCAGATGGCAGAAACACAGAGCAGGCAGGCAGTTCAGTGCAGGTTTCTCCATGAAATGCAATTTGTGTGAGAGGGCTCTGTGTAGAAAGGTTTCTTTTTAAAATTTTAGCCCAGTTAGCCATGAGGAGCCCTTCTTAGCAGGTGTCATCTTTCCCAGGGTTCACAGAACCAACCAACCAAACAAACAAAAGAACTCTCCCTCTGCAGACTGGGTTATGTTGGGGCACTTCTTTAACATTAGTGTGGCAGTTTATGACTCTGCTCTAGCCTTCACTTTCTTCTTGCTCAAACCCTTAAGCTCAGCCAAATGTGAGATTTTAGGATCTTCTGTAGTCTTTTCTGAGACTGTGTTCTGCCCTAATTGTGCGTGAGCTTCTAGATTCCCTGCAATATGCCAGAGCTTTTCATAATCTTTACTCCCCCAAGTAACTCCTTTCCCAGCTTCTTTTCTTTCCAGCTTTTTTGGTCTATTTATTGCCTTGACTATTATCTGTTGTCCCAGGTGGCAGCAGCTAACACATTTGCCTTTACTAGCTTTCAAGAAATACTGCTCATGAATCCTCCCCATGCCCTAAAAAGCCCCTATGTAATAAAAACAAAGGCAATTTGGTCTGACTTCTTAGGGAGCTACCACACAGGTCAAAACACACAACTACAGTTCTTTTAGAAGTATGTCTGTACTGCTCCTTCTGTCAGCTTATTGCACCTGGAATGTGAACTGCTGTCTGCAGGGCCACTGTGGAAATGAAGAGTGGGGAATAGTCACAGGGAAGATTAAAATGCCATAGAGCTCTGGTACTTACAGTTTTTCCCGTTCATTAAACATTTCCCTGATTGTTGTAAGTTTTTTATTAGATTCTACACTTTTGAAAAAGTTGATTCTGACAGATTTGGTCTGCTTATTCCTGAGAGGTTCAGAGCCTAGGCGTGCTCTACTCTACCATAGTCCAGTATGCCAGGTGTTTACAAGGCTCGTTTATTCACGCATTTATGTATTGAACAGCATACACTGACCCCATGCATTGCTTCGCATTGGGTATTTTAGTGTCTTATAAGCACAGCATTAAGCAAATAACACTATTTGACCTTATCAATAGAAGTTTGGGATCTAGAATGAGAGATGAGATATTACAGTCCTATGCTTAGATGAAAAACCAGAGGTAGAATATTATGTTCTGTACTGGGGACCATACTTTCCAAGAAAGATGTATAAACCTGACAAACAGAAAGGTAAGATGAGACTGAAACCAAGCAATGTGAGAAATGTTTGAGGTGCTGGTGGGTGGAAATGATGTTAAATGTTATTTGCAACCCCAAGGGTTAAAGCTACTACTAATGAGGAGATTTCAGGAAAATGAATCAAATACCAACACAAAGAAAACTTCCTAGCAGTCAAGGTTGTTCAAAGAAGGAATAGCTATTTAGGGATGCGTACACAGGTGGCAAGACCAGAAGAAATAACAAGATAATGTCACAAAGTCAAAATAGTGGTTATGTCTAAGAGGGAGGGTTATTTTGGCATGGGCTTCCAGGGTGCTAGTGAGTTCTCTTTCTAGATACCAGTTGTCCACTTGATAAATTCTTTAAACTTTTACGTTTATGTCTTTCATATGTTTGACATATCTCACAAAAGTAAAACAAAGCATTAAAGTACATATGTGCTGGGGGATTAGACTAGCCTATGACAGCTTTGACTAATAAAGTACAGCAGACAAAAGTGATCCTGTGCTATTTCTTGGTCTAGCTTTTAAGAGGACTAGTAGCTTCCAACATGGTCTCTTGGAGCCTGAGTCTCTGTGTAAGAAGTCTCACAACTTGCCAGAGAGAGGACTTGAGTCTATGTGGAGAGGTAGATGGCTTGACTGAGTGCAGTTTTACAGTCCAGTCTGAGGTATGTGAATTAAGTCATGTTGGACCCTCCAGGTTAGACTAGCAACCAACTGAATATCATCAATATTACCTGGAGCAGAACTGTCGAACAGAGCTTTGCCCAAATTTCTGACCCTCTAAATAATACGATATAATAACATAGTTGTTATTTCATACCACTAAGTTTTTGAGTAGTTTGGTATACACTGTCTTAGTACCTTCAGGCTGCTGTAATAAAAATACCATAGACTGAGATGTCCAAGGTCAAGGTGCCTACAGATTTGGTGTCTGGTGGAGGCCTGCTTTCTGGTTCATATAAAGCTACCTTCTCAGTATGTCCCCACACGATGGAGGGGGCGAGGGAGTTCCAGTCTGGAGTGTCTAATTCCATTCATAAGGACTTCACTTTCAGGGCCTAATCATTTCCCAAAGGTCCCACTTCTAAATACCACCACATTGGCGATTAGGTTTTAACAAATACATTTTGGGGAACACAAACATTCAGTCTATAGTGTATACAATAGATAACACAAATAATAGGTAAATTTAAGCAAACATTAAAAAAAGAGCAAGGGTTTTAATATTAACATTAAACAAAGTAGAATTAAGGGCAGAAAGCATTGTTTTTGAGAGTCAGAATGTTATTTTTAAATCAGCGATGTATGTATTCTAAATATAAAAGAGTTGTAAATGTTAATGTGAAAATGTTTATACACTCTTGAGATGGATGAGACCCTTCAAAGAAAAACACCAAAAGCAAAAACTATAAAAGATAAGACTAATAGATTTGAATGCATAAAACTTTAAAGTCTCTGCATGTCAAAAATATTCCACCATTAACATGATTAAAGGTTTAAAAAAAGATACAGTCAACTTCATGATATACTGAACTTCTCTCATGAATGTTGTAGAAAATTGTAAAGTATAACCAAGTATTGGGTGGATGGTTGAAATAAGTATTCTTTAATGATATTGATATTGAAGTGCATTTGTAACAATGGCCTTCTGAAAACCATGTTTTAACCAAGGAGAGAGTTTTTGTTATTGGACATTTCAAGCATTCAGGCAGGAAAAATAATTAAATATATTTAGCAAGACATCATAAGAACCCTAAATCACACTTTACATGGCTTATTTAAAAATAATTGTTGCTTCCTCTCCCACAGCATACTGGAAGGTCTACAAAGGGAATGACTTGTCTATATTATTTCTGCTTATCTACTATCAACATGGGATCTGGTAAATATTGGGCATTTAAACATTTTTAAAATGTATAGCTAAGTGGATGGATGGATGACTAGATGAATGGATAGATAAATGGTTGGGTAAATTGTTAAAATATTATGGCTTTAAGAAAGATACACACACACACACACACACACACACACACACACACTCACCCTAAAGGGAAAAGTATTGACCCTGAAAACTTGTTCAATATGAAAAGTTTTTTAAAAAGGTACAAGCATGTTAAAGAAGACAGCTTCTGACTTCATAGAGTTTTTTCAGGTATAGACTACCCTTGACACTTCTCATGTATTTTCTACTCCTACTGTAACAAATTACTACAAATTAAGTGGCTTAAGCAAAACAGACTTATTGTCTTACAGTTCTAATGCCCAGGAAGTTCCAAATGGGTTAGCAGGACTGCATTCTTATTGGAGGCTCTTGGAGAGAATATGTTTCCTTGCCTTTTCCAGCTTCCAGTAGCTGTCCACATTCCTTGGTTGGTGACTCTGCATGACTCCATTCTGTTTCCAGGACACATCTCCTCCTCTGACTTTGACTCTCTTACCTCCCTCTTATAAGGATCATTATAATCATATTGTGTCCACTGGGATAATCCAGGATAAATCTCCTCATTTCAAGATCCTTAATTTACTAACATCTGTAAACCCCTTTTACTGTGTAAAGTATGGTATCATAGATTCCAGACATTAGGAAGTGCACATCTTTGGGGGACAGAGGCATTATTTTGTCTAGCATACTTCTCAGGTACACAAAACTGTGTTTTCCCAAAGGTGGTGGAAAAGACTGAAGATGGGTTGAGATCCCAGGGCTAACAGAGGCAGCTTTTCACGGTCCTTACCTCCATAGCTAAGTCATTCTGGGCCAAATTCAGGGATTTGTTTAGTAAAAAACATATGAGGCATGCCAAAAGTATTTTGCCTCCTAATTTTCGGTGGGATAGGGTAAAGAATAAAAAAAGTAAAAACATCTCCACATATATCCACTTAGTGAAATATACATAATTAGAGAGTGACTTTTAAATTCTTGGAAAGCTGTCCTGAGAATTGGAATAAGACTTGTTCCATATAGTTGTAGAGGGAAGACCCAGAAGCAACCACAGAGAAGACACCTGTTCAGTTCAAGAAGGGCCTTTAAAAAATAGTTATGTTTGTTCAAATGGAATGAGTCACCTCAGAAAAGTGGAATACAATTAGCTTTATGAAAAGCTTACTACATTTTCCCCCTTTCTCTTCATTTTACAAGTCTAAGCATAGACTCTGTGCTTAGAGTTTTTAACTTCCCAATAGACTATCAGATTAATGTCAAGAGTGATGTGAACGTGTGGTCAATTTTCACTGCCCCGAAAGTGCTTGAATTTAAAAGGAAACCTTCTAAGATAGTTCTTTCATAAAAATGGAATTACCATCACAGACCACCAAGAACTGACAATGTGAAAAAATGCTCTTCTTTTATACATGTATTTGCCTGTTTCTTTTAAAAACGAGATAGGGACACAGTACTTGCTGAATATGGCTCAGAGGAAGGCAATGAGGCTCGCCAACGCTGGGCTCAAAACCAGCCCCACCAGGTTCTCCAAGCTCCGCGCTTCAATTTCATCTTTTACATTAGCTGTTGGCAAGCAGAGACGCATTCTACCGCGCTAGCCCCTTACTTCTGCTATCACAAAGGTCGTCTGGGCTCCCCTGAAGTTGTTTTATCACCTCCTACAAGAGGGGAGTAAAACGGACCCCGGTCAGAAGGTCATCATCATTGTAAACGGGTCGAATTTAAGGATTTGGGGGAAAAACTTGTTTAGCCAGACATATCTTGACGTCTGCAGCATTTAAAAGCAAAAACCTTGGCAGGCTAGTGGTGAAAGAAGGTGACATCCTGCGGGGGTAGGTGAGGAACGCAGGTCCGGTCAAACTGCGGAGCAGCAAGTGGGACCGCTGCGGGCAGAACGTGGGAATTTAGTCTCTCAGCAGGCCCTAAATAAGTGCCGCATCTTTTGGGGATGCTGTATGAAATATTAATTTCAATGCATTTTTGCATTGTTGTCCGCGTTTTCTCTTACTGGCTGTGCGTCCACGAGCATCCCCTGCTGGCTTCGGGAGTGATAACAGCTTTTCGCAGGGGCGCTTTGCCAATGATCCAGCAGGGGTTAGTGATGAGGTGGCTGGCAGTCCCCGAGTATCCTGTTACTCCAAGGGCTTTAATCGTAAAGGAGGCGTAAAATATGAGACAAATGAATATTGGGAGGAGAGGCAGTAATGAGGGTTAGTAAGGACTCCTTCGTAGGTATGAAGTATGTGTCTGGAAGGGGGCAAACTATTTTAGGGGGATAAGGGTGTTCCCCTTTAAAGCAGGGAGGGGCAAAAGAGACGGGGTCTCGCTATGTTGCCCAGGCTGGAGTGCAGTGGCTATTCACAGGCGCGATCCCACTACTGATCAGCACGGGAGTTTTGACCTGCTCCGTTTCCGACCTGGGCCGGTTCACCCCTCCTTAGGCAACCTGGTGGTCCCCCGCTCCCGGGAGGTCACCATATTGATGCCGAACTTAGTGCGGACACCCGATCGGCATAGCGCACTACAGCCCAGAACTCCTGGGCTCAAGCGATCCTCCAGCCTCAGCCTCCCGAGTAGCTGGGACTACAGGCGCGCGCCACCGCGCCCGGCGCTGGGCGGAGGCGCCGCGCCGCCTTAGAGCCTCCGCTCCGGTGACGCCATCGGGGGCGGAGCGGGCCCTGCGTGTCGCCGGAATAAGCCCGCCCACCGGGGACGGCCCGGAGGCTGCGCAGGCGTTACGTCGTCGGTTGCGAGGGTGGAACGCAGCTTTCACTGTTTCCTCCCTATCTTTTGGTATTTTGCTCTGAGCGCTGTGTTTCTGTGGAAGAGAAATGGGTCAGTGTGCGCCTAGTGCGTGTAGCGGGTGTCCCCACGCTTACCGAGAGCAAAAGGAAGCGCAATTACCTAGTCTCCCAGCAGGCCCTAAATAAGTGCCCCATCTTTTGGGGATGGATGCTGTATGAAAGATTAAGGTCCATGGTAGCGAGCAGGGTAAATAGCCAGCTCAGATAGTGAGTAAAAATAATTGAATTTATTTAAGAAAAGCGTTTGGGGGGTGGGGATATCCAAAGGGAAGGGCTACACGCCGAGTCAAAGGGTATTGGGTCTATGGTGGCAGCAAAAAATACTTGGGAGGGTGAAACAAGGAGTATAGAAGCAGCAGGAGAGCCTAGGCTGGGCTGCTTTGGTTCACTGAGAAGTCAGAGAGATTAGCAGGCCTTGGAGACAAGCTCTGGGGGCAAGCAGGGAGTAACTGCTGCTGTGGCTCTCCCCAGGTTGGAAGTCTCCTGGGCTTCCCTCTGAGTTAAGAAGGGGACTGGAGATGGCCTTGGCATGCCCCCTGGTGGGGAGTGCATACTGGGTCCTTTGTTCTGAGCTATTTATCTCTTTTTTATAGGTGGAAATCTTAGGGGAGGTCTCAGAGGAGGGTCTTAATAGAATATTCATCAGAATCTTCATCCTAATAGAATATTTCTGGTATGCTCTTTCAGGTTCGTGGTTTCCGCTGATTGGTCAGTGCCAGGGCTGGGATCCTTAGTCTGTGTAGTTGGTCCTGAAGCAGCGTGGCACCACTTGTCTGCTTTTGCTGCTTTTTTGGGCCTGGAGCTGAAATACAACTGAGGCCTAGATGTTAGCTTTAGGAAGGAGACACCAGGGGGTCTAGACCACATGACCAGTGAGTAATATGCTAGGGGAGGACCAACTACCCTGGGGACAAGGTTCTTTTCCCAGTTTTGCCCCTTGATAGGCACCTGGGGCTTCCTGTCCTGGTGAGTTTCTGTACCTGGCCCATCGAACACTTTATTTACGAGGGAACCGTCTGTCCTAAATCCCTCATTGTGCCCAGCAAGCATTTACGAGGTGTCTTCACTGTATGAAGGAATATAACCCATGGTAGAGGAAGTTGGGGGTCCACAAACATACTTGCAGGCCAGCTCAGTGTTCACTACTGGAAAGAAGGGAGCCATCTCCTTTTGCCACCCTCACATGTTTGCTGTTAGTTATTGTTGGAGAAAAATCTAGTGTTGGGTAGACTGGTGCAAGAATTAGGATTTGGCAGCCTGAAGTTGTTTTTGTTATAAGCTTAGGTTAGGAAGGGGTAGAAGGGAAGAAGGAAAACAGAATTTCCAACCAAAGTAGGTCTACAACCAGCAGACCCCCTTTTTTGGGGGGTCTTTTAACAGCAATCTTTCTTGCCCCACCTTGCTCTTAGAAACTAATTTAAACTTTCCCCTCCACCTCCACCTTTGCAGCAGATTTTTGCTCTCTTCATATATAAATTAAAGTAAAAAAATTCTTTCAACTCCTTGTTACTCTTCCTTCTCTAAATTTATCTTTACATCTCCAAGGAAGAGAAGCTCTCTGTTGTCCATTCCTATTGCAAACCAACTAGATCAAAATTTTTCCATCAATCATTTCCACACCCATCCAACCTCTCTCTTTGTAATTTCCTCCTAAACTTCTGATCTCTTGCTACACTTTGTGAGTGATCTCATCAATTATGAAGGCTCTCAAATCTATAGCTCTAATCTGATGCCTTTTCTGGAGCTCAAGGTCCACATTTTTTGGTGCTTACTGAATGTAACTTGAAATTATTCAAAACTTCAAATTCAGCAGGTTCAAGCAAAACTGATCATCTTCTGAACACTTCCTCCAAGTTTGCCCAACTTCCTATATTTTCTCTCTCTACCTATACATTTAGTTGGTTACTTCAGAACTCTTTGAGTCATTCTTGACTACTGTTTCATTCATCTAAGCTAAATATTTATTTCTTGCTTATCCAATGCCAGGCAGTGTGCTAGGTGGTAAAGATATGGTGATGAAGAAGAGACATGTGGGGGAGAAAAACAAAAACATAGAGAAAAATGTTTAATTATAATCTGTGATAAGTGTCATGAATGAAACAAAGTGCAAAAAACAATGGTGGCAAGAGGGGGAGGAGATCACCTTTATATAAGGAGTCCTTGAGGAGGTGTCATTTTAACTGGGTTCTCAAGAACAAGACATCTGTTAGGATACTTTGACTACAAGCAATCTGTCTGTAGATTGAAGCAAACAAACTCATTTTAAAAAGGAACTAAGCTAAAAGCAGGTCATGGAGGCAGGCATGAGACTAGAATCTTCCCTTATCCCCCCTCCCCCATCCCTCCAAAAAGTCAGTCTTTACCTTCATTGAGTCTGTCTATTTGCATCTACAATAGCATTCCTTGGCGATGTCAAGGTAACTTCCCTTTTTCCAGACTACTGCACCAGGGTGGAGACCACAAATTCTCATTGTTATTGTTATTGTGTTAATTGTTGACTGTTAACTATTTGGTACCCACCTATATAAAAGAAGTACGTGTCCATCATTTTACTTTTTATTGAATCCCAGAGGCTCCCTACTCCCTTTGCTTTCTCCCACCTCTCTAATCTATCACCAGTGGATTTCATGTAACCCACATACATTTGTCACCAATGCATTTCATGTAACCCACATGCATCTCCTCTTTTGATTGTAATGTATAAAGTAAGGTGCAAAACTGCCATTCCCTGGAGCATGATCTCAATCCATTGAAATTTTGCTTCCTGGCAATTGTCAGTTTGGCTCAAATAAACTCATAAAAATTCTCTAACCAACTGAGATACCGGGCCAGGGCTTCAGGGCTTAGGCTCACTTCTTTCCTATAATATTTTTAGGGAGCCAAAGCAGAGCCTACCTAGGCTCTCTCCTGTTGCTTCTTCTACCCTAAGTCCTTCATTTGTTTCACTCTCCCCAGCTTTAATAAACATACCTGGACTTGTTTTGTGAAATCTTTCCTGCACAAAGTCAAGAACCCCCACATTACCAACTGGCCTGAGCCAGACCTGCTCTGGGCTGGTGACAAGATCATCAGGATTATGTTATCTGACTATTATTTGTGGACATATAATCCAGTAGGTGTCCTCCTAAACCTCTTGGAAAATAAATCTTTCTTACTTGAAATGGAAACAAACCTATACATTTTGCTCAGCTAAGCCGTTGTTAAATTGGTTATAGTGTATTTACCTAGAATTTTACAACCATTTTCATACTCATGAATATTGGTGACTGTGCTCTAAGTGGTATCTTGGAATAGGAGCTACTACAAACAATTATATACTGATGGTCCAAAGGTACTGAACACCAAACACAGCTCCACTGTTTGTCCTTGATATACAGACCATGTGTACATAAGGCAAAATAAAAAAAGGCTATGGAAGAGGAAATCTCACATGAATCCACCTGGTTATGCTTTCCTAAGGAAATTTTTTCTTTACAATCCAAAGCTGAGTTTTGGATTAGGTTAGGGTATTTGTTTACAATGTTGTCAAGCTCTACTTATCAATACAATCCTATCCTTTTTTCCTTCTTTCTTTTTCTTCTATCTTCCTTTCTTCCTTCCCACTCATTTTAAAATTCATTCATTTTCTCTCTTTGCAGCAGCACTGTATGACATTAAAAGTTATTTTATTTGGTTTTAAATCCATTTTTCTTGAGATTTGGAGGATTAACTTTAAAAAAATTTCTATTGATTTTTAGAGAGAGAGAGAAACATCGATGTGAGAGCACAAATTGGCTGCCTCCTGCATGCCCACAACCAGAGATGGAGCCTGAAAGCCAGGCATGTGCCCTCACCAGGAATCAAACCAGGAACCTTTCGGTGCATGGGAGGATGCCCAACCACTTGAGTACACCTGCCAGGGCTGGAGGACTAATTTTTTTCTCTGGCTTTTGTAGCATGGAAAGTTCTTTCATCTTGCTTTCACCACCAACCTAGCCATTAGAAGGATCTCCTTGAGGAGCTGAACCTCTAAATAGCAAGTCAGGAAGTAAGGCAGATCAAATGCAGAAAACTATAATAAAGGATAAATAATACAGAGAGCTAATACTGTATGATGCCTTAAATGCTTAAATCTATTTGTTTTTTGGAAGGGTTTGAGAAGGGTAGGTTTTCAATCTTCTTTGAGTGTTTTGTAGAATTCACTAGTGAAGCCATCTGGTCCTGGAATTTTACTTTTGGGGAGGGTTTATTAAATAATAATTTTATTTTTCAATTACAGGTGATATATAATATTATTATTAGTTTTGGGTATACAACCCAGTGATTAGACATTTATATAACTTATGAATTGGTCAATCTGGTAAATCTAGTACCATCTGACCCCACACATAGTTATTTCAACATTATTGACTATATTCCCTGTGCTGTACTTTACATCCCCATGACTATTCTGTAACTACTAATTTGTGCTTCTTTATTTCTCCATCTTTTTCATCTTCTCCAATCTCCTTCCTATCTGGCACCTATCAAAATGTTCTCTGTGTCTATCAGTCTATTTCTGGTCTGCTTATTCATTTATTTTGTGTTTTAGATTTCACATATGTGAAATCATATGGTATTTTTCTTTCTCTGTCTGACTTATTTCACTCAGCACAATACCCTCTAGGTCCATTCATGCTGTTGCAGATGGCAAGATTTAGTTCTCTTTTTTAATGGCTGAGTTATATTTCATTATTTATATGCGCCATCTCTTTTCTATCCATTCATCTATTGATGGACACTTAGGGTTGCTTTCATATCTTGGCTATTGTAAATAATGCTGCAGTGAACATATAGATGTATATGTCTTTTCAATTTTGTGTTTGGGTTTCTTTGGATAAATTCTAGAAGTGGAATTTCTGGCTCTTTCATTGTCTCTTGTTATAACCTTTGTTTTAAAGTCTATTTTGTCTGGTATAAGTATTGCTACCTCAGCTTTTTGTTTTTGCTTTTATTTTCATGAAATACCTTTTCTGTCTCTTCACTTTCAGTCTTTGAGTGTGTTTTCATCTGAAGTGAGTCTCCTGTAGACAACATATGTAAGGGCCTTGTTTTCTTATGCACTCAGTTACCATATGCCTTTTGATTGGAGCATTTTTATCCATTTTCATTTAAAGTAATTATTGACAGATATGTATTTATTGCCATTTTAGTATTCATTACTTTGATCCTTCTTCTCCTCCTCCTCTTTCTTCTTCAAGAAGTCCCTCTAACTTTTCTTGTATACTGGTTTGGTGGTGATGAACTTCCTTTAGCTTTAATTCTAAAATGATAGCTTTACTGGGTAAAGTAATCTTGGTTGTAGATCCTTGCATTTCATCACTTTGAATATTTTTTTTGCCAATTCCTTCTGGCCTGCAAAGTTTCTCTTGAGAATACAGCTGACAGTCTTATGGGAGCTCCTGCTTTTCTCTTGCTGTTTTTAAGATGATCTCTTTGTCTTTAACATTTGGCATTTTATTTTATTTTTATTATTATTATTTTATTTTTATTTTTTAAATCCTCACCTAATGATATTTTTTCTACTGATTTGCAGAGAGAGTGAAGGCGGGGGGGAGGAAGAAACATTGATGTGAAAGAGACACATTGATTGGTTGCCTCCCAAACGTGCCCCAGACTAGGACTGGGGGTTGAGCATGCAACCTAGGTACATGCCCTTGACCAGAATCAAACCCAAGACCCTTCAGTGTTCAGGTCAATGTTCTAACTACTGACCTTTAAGGCAACATTTGGCATTTTAATTATGATGTGTCTTGGTGCGGCCCTCTTTGAGTTCAGCTTGTTTGGGGCTCTCTCTCTTCTTGGACTTGTCTGTCTACTTCCTTCACTAGGTAAGGGACATTTTCTGTCATTATTTTTTCAAATAGGTTTTCAGTTTCTTGCACTCTCTCTTCTCCTTCTGGCATCCTCATGATATGAATGTCAGTAGGCTTGAAGTTATCTCAGAGGCTCCTTACACTATCCTATTTTTTTTTTTTTTTTGGCTGTTCTGATTGGGTGTTTTCTGCTTCCTTATCTTCCAAATTGCTTATTTGATCCTCTGCTTCATCTATTCTAATGTTGATTCCTTGTAACAAATTTTCATTTTAGTTATTGTATTCCTTACTTCTGACTGGCTCTTCTTATGTTTTCTATCTCCATTTTTGTTTCCTATCTCTCTGATGAATTTCTCACTAAGTTCATCTACTCTTCCTCTAAGTTCATTAAGCATCCTTATAACCGGTGTTTTGAACTCAGCTTCTGGTAGATTGTCTCTATCTTATTTAGTTCTTTTTCTGGAGTTTTATTATATCCTTTCATTTGGAACATATTTCTTTGTCTCCTAATTTTGGTTGGCCACTGTGTTTGTTTCTATGAATTAGGTAGAGCTGCTACATCTCCTGGTCTTGGTAGAGTGGTCTTGTGTAGTAAGTGTCCTATAGGGCCCAGTGGCACAGCCTCTCTGGGTCACCTGAGCTGGGCCCACTCCAGTTGTGCCCCCAGCCCCTGCCACAGCCACGCAGGCTATGTACACTCTCCTGTTGTAGTTGAGCCTTGACAGCTGTAGGCATATTGAAGGGAGGGATTTACCTCCAGGCTGATGAACTGTGTGAACTGACCACAGCTACAGTGAAGGAGCTGCTGTGTAGGGGTTGACCTCACAGAGTAAGGCTTGCTTCAGTAGGGCTCTGGTGCCTGATGAGTCCACCCCTTGAATGTATCCACCCCTTGAATGTGTCTCTTCTGAAGCTGCCCACTGGGTGTGCTGGCTCTGGGGCCTCTTGAGAGGTGCAGGCCAAAGTCAGGTATGGCCTGTGCCCTGCCCGGGGCCACCTGGCATGAGTTATAAAGCAATCTGAAGATGGTGGCTACTTGTCTTCAGCTTGGAGGTGCCTAGGAGAGGTCAAGCTTCCAACCAAGGTTAGCTGCTGCTACTGCTGGGCTTGGGGTCACTTAGCAAGAGGTAGGGTGTACACTGAGGCCAGGTGCTGCTTACTTGAGAGATTTTAGTAATGTCTGCAGCATGAGCTAAGACTGGCCGTTTGTATGGAAACAGTACCGGACAGCTTGGGAGGGCCTGAAAATGGAATGGGATAGGGTCTCAGGGAATTACCAGGGCATGGTGAACAATTTTAGGCAGGTTGATGGAGACTCACATATGGCGCCCTCCTGCTGGCTTGGTAGGGGGAGGGCCCAGAAAAGGAACTGGCCTTGCCAGCATTGCTGTCTGGGAGAAAGCTGCCCCTCCAACTCTTGCCTGAAAGTCAGACAATTCAGTTCCTCCCAATATGTCTTTGTCACCTTTCAAGCAACTGCCCCACTGTTGGAGCTCAGAGGGAGTGAATCCATTTATGGGCCCTTGAAGAAGAGTACCTGGAACTCCAGCAGCCCTCCACACTCAACCACAATCTCTGCTGTTTTTCACAGCTGGAAATTATGGAGTTAGAACTAAAACACTGGGTTGGGTGTCCTGGTGTGGGGCTGGATATCTCTCCAGATTTTTAACCACCACAAGTGGGTGTGGGACTGGCCATTCTGTGTCTCTGCCCTCCTACCAGTTTTGATGTGGCTTTTTCTTTATATCCTTAGTTATAGGACTTCTGTTCAGCTAGATTTCAGTTTGTTCTCAATGATGGTTTTTTTCATAGTTTAGTTGTAATTTTGATGTGGTTATGGGAGGATGTGAGTACCGCATTTACCTATACTGCCATCTTGACCCCAATCTTTGGGGAGGTTTTTGATGGTTGTTTCAATTTCTTTACTGTTGATAGGTCTATTTAGATTTTCCAGTTCTTTATGATTCAGTCAAGGAAGGTTATATATTTCTAATAATTTATCTATTTCTTCTAGGTTATTGTATTTGGTGGCATATAGCCTTTCATAGTATTCTTGTATAGTCCTTCATATTTCTGCAGTGTCAGTTGTAACTTCTCCTCTTTCATTTCTAATTTTTTTATTTGATTCTTTTCTTGTTTCACCTTAGTGAGCCTAGGCAGAATTTTGTCAATTTTATTTGCCTTCTCAAAGAGTCAGCTCTTTGTTGCATTAATTTTTTTCTATTGTCCTTTATTTTACTTAAATCTGTTCTAATTTTTATTATTTTCTTCTTTCTACTGACTTTGGGCTTCATTTGTTCTTTTACTAGTTCTTTAAAGTGAAAAGTTAGGTTGTTTACTTGAGATTTTTCTTGTTTCTTGAGGTAGGCCTATAATGCTATAAACTTGCCTTTTGCTGCAATCTTCAAATTTTGATATGTCGTATTGTTATTCTCATTTGTCTCTATGTATCTTTGGATCTCTTATTTCTTCTTTAACCCAGTAGTTGTTTGGTAGCATGGTTTTTAATCTTCACATATTTATGCATTTTCCAGCTTTCTTTTTGCGTTGGTTTCCGGTCTCAAACTATTATGGTCAGAGAATATATTTGGTATGTTTTAAATCTTCTTATATTTGTTGAAACTAGTTTTGTGCCCAACATATGCTCTATCTATGAGAATGTTCCATGAACACTAGGGAAGAATGTATATATATTCTGGTGTTCTAGGATAAAAAGCTCTGTAAATATTGATTATGTCCATTTGGTCTAATGTGCCATTTAAGGTTGATATTTCCTTATTGATTTTCTGTTTGGATGACCTATCTATTGCTGTCAGTGAGGTAGTTAGATCCCCTACAATAATTGTATTTTGTCAATTCTCCCTTTAGTTCTGTTAGTAATTGCTTTATATATTTTGGTGCTCCTAGATTGGGTGTATATGTATTGAAAAGTATGTCTTCTTGATGTATTGTCCCCTTTCTCATTATAAAATGTCCATCTTTGTTTCTTGTTACCTTAAGATTTTTTTATTGATTTGAGAGCGAGACAGAGAGAGAAAGGAAGGGAGAGAGAAACATCGATTTGTTGTTCCACTTATTAATGCATTCATTGGTTGCTTCTTATATTACCTTGACCAGGGATCAAGCCTGCAACTTTGGTAATGACAGTCTAACCAACTGAGCTACTGAACCAAAGCTCTTGATTTTTTTTTTTTTTTTTTAATCTTCAAATCTATTTTTACCTGCTATGGGTATGGCTACAACTCTTTTTCTCTGGATACACTTTGAGTCTATGTTTGTCTTTACAGCTGAGATGTGTCTCCTGAAGGAATCATATAGTTGAGTTTTGGTTTTTGATTCATCCTTCTACTCTGTGCCTTTTAATTAGTGAATTCAGTCTATTTACATTTAGAGTGATTATTGATATATAAGGACTTCCTATAGCCATGTTATCTTGTTTACTTGCTGCTCTATGTATCCATTGTTTCTTTTCTCTTGTGTTCTCATCTGTCTGCTATTTTAGTTTGGTGATATTCTATATATTTTTCCTCTTTTTTAAATTTTATGGGTCTCAGTTCTAGATTTTTATTTTGTGGTTACCATTATGTCTGTGCAAAGAAAGTTTCAGATGTACAACAGTCTTTTTTCTTTTGCTTGCATGTTATCTCCATTCATTCTTTCTCCCCTTGTCTTTTATGTTTTTGTTGTTACAAATTATCCCTGTTTATGCTATGCATTCATTTCCGAATTACGCTGGCTATTGTCTTCTTTTTTTTTTAAAAAAATACTCTTTTACCCCTGTAACCTTTATGTCATGTTTAAGTGTTTAATACCTCATTCTGAACAAGAATTGCAATTTCCTACTTCTGTCTATTTGTCATCTTAGTCTGTTTTGTATCCTTTTGCCTTTTTATTTCAGGTAAAAGAACTCCTTTTAGCACTTCTTATAATGCAGATCTTGCGGTGATAAATTTTTTCAGCTTCTGTTTGTCTGACAAGCCTTTATTTTCCCATTGTATTGAAAGTATAACTTTGGTGGATATATTATTCTTGGCTGGTGATTTCTCTTGCAATATTTTGAATATTTGCTTCTCCTTGCTCCTGGCTTCTAGGATTTCTGCTGAAAAATCTGATGATAATTATCATCAGATGATAATCAGCCTAGTGGGGTTTCCATATTCTTTTCCCTGGTTGCCTTGAGAATTCTTTCATTGCTGTAAACTTTTGAGAGCTTTAATACCATGTACCTTGGAGAATGTCACTTTACATTGAGATAATTAAGCGTTCTGTCAGCTTCTTGGATTAGACTCTCCAACTCTTTCTATAGGTTTGGGAAGTTCTTATTGATTATTTGTTTGAATAAACTCTCTGTTGCTCTTTCTAATCATGTTAAATCTCATAGAGTTCTTTCATTTTTTTTAACTTTCAATTTGCTTTCTTTCACCTGAATCATTTCTAGATTTCTATCTTCAATGTCACTAATTCTTACCTCCATCTGGTCTGGTTTATTTCCTAAGCTCTCTAATTCATTCTTCATTTCATTTATTAAATTCTTCAGTTCCAGAGTTTCTGTTTGGTTCTTTTTACAGGTTTAATCTCTTTGGTAAAGCCTTTCTTTTGTTCATTGACTTTATTTCTTAGCTCACTGAACTGATTTTCTGAGTTTTCTTGTATCTCGTTGAGTTTTTTCAAAATTTCAATCTTGAATTCTCTGTCATTTAAGTCAGTCTTCCATGCCTTTAAGTTTATTTTCTGGAAATTTTTCATTTTCTTTCTGACTTACCTTGTAGCCTTGATTATTAATTATACTTGATGAATTATTATTTCTTTGCTTGAGCATTTGAGGAAATGGAATATATATAGTAGTATATATACTTAAGTACTGTCTCACATTGTATGCAGGAAACGTGTTCATACGTTTTACGTTGACTGGTAGTAGAGCGCGGGATAAAAACTACCAGCAAACAATATGTTAACTGTTTAGCAGATTAAGAAGTAGAGAGCTTTCTTTTGTTTTCCAATAGGTGGTGCTATAGCTCAAATTTTTGTTTTCTCTTACCTGAAGTATCGGGACTTCAGGGACCTCTGTTGGTGGTGTCACATCAACTGTGGAAAATCTGTATTCTCTGAAGAGGTGAGTGTTTTCTTTATGGCCCGGTTGCCTCCATTACAGGGCACCGCCGCCATGGTGGGGTGTGGCAGGCAATGGGTCTCCAAGCCTGCGTGTTCCCAGTGCTGCTTTCTTTGAGCCAGAAGCCACTAACCACACTGGGTTCCCATCCGGGGCTGTTTTCTTCTCAATGGGTATAATTGCAATGAGTACAGACCACTTGGACTAGAAAGTTGCCTCTGCCCTTTCACTATCTGCTGAGTTAGGATTGTAATGCTGGGTGGGCCACAGGATGGTGGGCAGGTTAGATCCCAGCAGTGGTGATGGTAGCTTGACCTCTGCCACCCTTTGCAGCGCTTCTCTGCTCTGACCATGGGCTCAACCCCAGTATGTACCAGCCACTCAGGCTGGATTGCTGCCTTTGCCCCTCCTGTCTGCCCAGTGGGCATAGCATCTTTACCCTTCACAGTTATCTTGTGGGCTGGGGCATCAGGGAGTGCTGACTGCATTTGCCACACTCATCTCTGTCCTTCCCTCCAGTAGGCCTCCTCTGCTCTCTCAGATTCACTTTCATTTATTCATTCAAATAATGACTGAACTACTGATACTTACATGCTGTCTTCTGGTCATTGGGGACATTGTGTTGACAGGGTAAAGTCCCTGCCTCCACGAGTCTTGTATTCTGGTGGCATATAAATGGAAAATGGCTTTTAAAAACAACTTTATAGCCCTTGTACAGTGCCAGTGCCAGGTAGATGCTAGTGCTTCAAGTTGCTCCTGTTTTTAATTACATCCTGCCTTCCATTAAAAGAATCCAAGCCTAGCAGATCAACCTCCTATCTACTTGGAAAAATTGGAATCTGCTCTGAGAAAACTGTTATGTAGAAATGAAACAAGATACAATACTCACTTCCATTTGCCATATATTAAAAAAATTCTTCCTCAAATATAACAATAATTACTATGATACTTTATAGTTATAAAACATTTTAAGAAAGACTGTACTTGAGCTTCAAAACAACTACATTAGGTAGTCAGGGAGACAGCATAAATTGGAGGTTAGGAGGATGAACTGTAGATCCATGATTTATTCTCAGACCTTCAAAAAATTACTAACCCTGTCTTACCCCCAGTTTCCTCACATGTGAAATATTAACAGTCACTAGCTCATATGGTGGCCGTATAGATTAAAATAAAATATTTAAAGTATTTAGTGTGGTGTTTGACATATCAGACACTCAGTAAATGTGACTGTTTTCATTAGTGATGATACCATTTTTCATCTGATTTTATGGATAAAAAATGAAGTTACACATTTTGGCTGGAACTGCCACCTTCCAGCTGGAACTGCCACCTTCCAGTAATTTGCCAAAATGACTAACACAAAGGGAAAGAGGAGAGGCACCTGCTATATGTTCTTTGGGCCTTTTAGAAAACATGGAGTTGTTCCTTTGGCCATATACATGTGAATCTATAAGAAATGTGATATTGTAGACATCAAGGGAATGGGCACTGTTCAAAAAGGAATGCCCTACAGATGTTACCATGGCAAAACTGGAGGAGTCTACAGTGTCACCCAGCATGCAGTGGGCACTGTTATGAACAAACAGATTAAGGGCAAAGATTCTTGCCAAGAGAATTAATGTACCAATTGAGTATATTAATCGCTCTAAGAGCCCAGATAGCTTCCTGAAACATGTGAAGGAAAATGATCAGAAAAATAAGGAAGCCAAAGAGAAAGGTACCTGGGTTCAACTGGAGCGTCAGCATGCTCCACCCAGAGAAGCACACTCTGTGAGAACCAATGGAAAGGAGCCTGAGCTGCTGAAGCCCATTCCCTGTGAATTCGGGGCATGATAAGTGGGCGGGGGGGGGGGGGACACACCTCCATACCAATAAAAATGTTTCTCTTAATTTAGTAGAAGTGTGGCTTCCCTCCCCCCCAACAAATAAAGAAAACTTTGTGTCCAAAAAAAGAAAAGAAAAAAATGTGAAGTTACAAAGGTTAAGACTTAGGATTCACAACTATAAGATGGAGGGGCAGCACTCTGAACCCCAGTCTTCTGACTCCAAAATCTTTTTTTGGTTAATTCTCACCTGAAGACATTTTTTCCCACCGATTTTTAGAGAGAGTGAAAGGGAGGGAGAGAGGGAGATATATAGAGAGAAACATCAATGTGAGAGAGACACATTGATTGGTTGCCTCCTGCAGGCGCCCAAACAAGCTGGGGATCCAACCTGCCACTCAGGTACGTGCCCTTGATTGGGAATCGAACCTGTGACCTTTCGGTGAGCAGGACGACACAGTAATCACTGAGCCACACTGGCCAGGCTCCAAATCCTTCTTTGAGGTGATAATTTGCACAAAGCACTCAGAGCTGTGTGTGCTCTGTATAGACACCCAGTAAATGATGTTCAATATTATGACAGTTCTATCCCATCATGCCTGTTCTCTCTCAGTTTATGTGAGGTTGGGAATCCTCCACACCCAGGGAAAATGGAGAGAAGCCTGGCCTTCGCCCTTCTCTGACCACTGGACCCTGTGACATGGTGAGATTTGGGTCAGTCCTTATTTCCTCCAAGAAGTCTGCCAAGAAGGATGCAAGCTCTAGGAGTCCCCCCACTATGGTCTCATTTTTCTAATTACTAATTTTTCTAATGTATTCCTCTTCCACATTTGCCCAACCCTGCACACACATTGCATATTTTATAGTATCTAAGGCATCTCACCACTGGAAGGCCCTGTGACATGGTGTTTATGAGCCTGGAACCAGGAGCCAGGCTGCTAGGGTTGGAAACCTGGCTCCACATCTTGCCAACTGTGTGACTTTGGGCAACTTACTTAACTCCTCTGAGCCTCAATTTCCTTATTCTACCTCATCCATTACTGTGATAATTGAGTGAGGTAATGCAGGTGAAGGCAGGGTACCGGATAAACATTAGCCGATGAGCAAACAGTCTCAGGAACGAGAGGAGCTCACTGGGTACTCACTCTAGACGTACCCCTGCAGAGAGGTCAGCACTTTTGTCTCTATTCAGCAGATGAGGGAACTGAGACTCATTTTACACATGTATGCAGGACTATGAAGAATTGGAGTTGGGTGGCTGACCTCCAGTGTCTGACACAAAGACCAGAGTTTCTGCTTTGTGAGAGGAGGGTAGGAAGATGTGGGGCTTGGGGGCCCCCGGGCACAGACCTCACCTCATAGACCAGAAATAAACATTCTCACTTTTCTCTCTGCTTTGCCCCAAACCCCAGGAGACTTTCAAGAGGATAGGGTGTTAGTGGGGGCTTTCATTTGATAGCCTCCAGTATCTGTTACATTAAATGATCTTGCAGAAGAGAGTGGAAGTGAACAGCAGGGGTCGCTATGACACCAGAGGAGAGTTGCACCTTCCCTGGTGGACAGACCCAGGGCTCTGACTGCTTCTGAGCAAAGCTCAGCCCCCTTAAGAGGACAACAGGCCAGCAGCCCACCGTCCACTCAGGGATCTTTTACCTGAGAGCTGAAAACTAGAGGGCTCTCCAGAAACCACTCAGTATGGGTATTAGGAGGACTGACCTTGGGTTGGTGGACTTAGATTTGAAAGTCTGCTTAGCTCTTTCTTGATGCATGATCCTTGGGCAAGTCACTAATGCTCTTGGAGCCGCAGTGGCTTCACTGAAAAAAATTAACATCCATCTTATGAGGCTGTCAGGAGGAACAAGGTGATGATGCATGCACATTTCTTAGCATGGCATCTGGCACCTAGTGAGGGCTCAGTGAATGGCAACTATTATTATTAGGATATAAGTGATTTGTGGTGTAGTCCCAAAGAGATGAGGTCCCTGTCCTCCAAGGTGTAGAGCCTCTGTGCTGCTCTGCCCTCTTCTATGGCCCTTCAGTGAGCTTACCCTCTGGGACATTGACCTACCTGTGCCTCTTTCTGCCCAAGCAAACTACCATGCCTCAAGGGGCCTGCTTGTCAAATCCCATTCAGGCCAGCATGCTTGCTGGAGGTCAGTGGGGACTAGGAAGGCAGTGTGGTCCCTGTCCTGTTATGGACCCATTCTTAAGTCCCTTGTCCTCTCTGGGCCTTGACTTCTCCATGTACAGCTGGAGGGGCTGCAGGAGATAAGCATTGAGGTCCCCCTCCATCTAGCATCAGCCACCTAGGAATGTGTCCCCATCCTGCAAACATATTTATGTTTTATCAAGGCCTTTTGTGACAGAACCTAAAAGTATGTTCTGAGGTAGGGAACAGATAGGCTCGCAGCTAATGCCAGCAGAAGAGAGAGCTTGTGGTGACTTCCTTCAGCAAGGAGGTGACGTTAGCCCTCTTTGCTGTCCAGCTTGCCCTCCACAATGTTCCTTTACCCATGTGGTGCACACCCAGGGTTCAGGGTCCCACACTCTCTCCACACTACTGGCATGGTCTGCTCTTAGAGAAGGGTCCAATACAGTATAGTTTTCCCTAAGGTATGAATGACTGGTAGGTCTAGTGCTACCCATCTTGAGGGCATTTGAACTTGGCAGGCCTAGAGATTTTATCCAGAGAAATTAAACTCTATCTATGGAATCGCAATAAGAGGCTTTGAAGCTGGAGGGATATTTTGCCTACATTCAAATCACAGCAGCTTACATTCTCTGGCCTTGCTCTATGAGGTGGGGCTGCTAGGACAGCTAGTTCAAAAGTCCATGGTCCTGCTTGCTGTGTACCAACCAAAGAATAATAAGTTGGATTTCATCAAAATTAAAAAATTTTGTGCTTCAAAAATATCATCAAGAAAATGCTAAGACAAAGGACAGAATTTGAAAATCATATATCTGATAAGTGACTTGTATCCAGAATATATAAGGAACTCTCACAACTCAACAACAAAAAGACAAATGACCCAATTAAAAAGGAGCAACTAACTTAAATAGACATTTCTCTAGAGAAGCTATACAAATAATCAATAAGTACATGAAACTGTGCTCCACATCATTAGTTATTAGGGAAATGAAAATCAAAATCACAATGAGATACCACTTCACACCCTCTAGGATGGCTATTATAAAAAAGACAGATAGTAAAAACTGTTGGAGAGGATATGGAGAAATTGGATCCCTCATACATTGCTGGTGAGGTTTTGAAATTGTGTAGTTACTTTGGAAAAGCAGTTTGGCAGTTCCTCAAAAAGTTAAGCATGGAGTTACCACATGACTCAGCAACAACTCGGTATATATACAAAAAAATTGTAAACATACGTCCATACAAAAACTTATACACAAATGTTCATAGCAGCATTATTCATAATAGCCAAAATTAGCCATTATTCAACTGTCCATAAACTGATTAATCAATCAATAAATTGTGGTATAAACATATAATGAAATATTATTCAGCCATTCAATGGAATGAAGCACTGATACACACTACACCACAGATGAACCTTGAAAACATTATTTTAAGTGAAAAAGCCAGACACAAAAGACCACATATTATATGATTTCATTTATATGAAACATCCAGAATAGGCAGATCCACAGAGATGGAAAGTAGATTAGTGGTTCCAGGGCTTGAGGGAGAGGAGGATGGGGAGTGACTAATGATGGGTACAAGATTTCTTTTTGGGGTGAAGAAGATATTCTGGAATTAGATAGTGGTGATGGCTGCACAACTTTGTGAATGTACTAAAAACCACTGACTGTTCTTTATAGTGAACTTTATAGTATGTGAATTATTTCTCAACTTTTAAAAAGTCCATGGAGAGAACTGTGGGGTCCTTGAAACCTGTGAAGGACAATAAATACCCTACTGCCATGCCACATGCTCACCCCTCCAAGTGTGTGTGGTCACTGTATTCTTTAGGGTAATTTCTCATTGAAGGTGGGAAAGCCTTGGGGGGCACTTAAAATGTGTGTGGGTGTTTCTGGTCACAATGTTGAGGAAGTGCTGCTGGTTTTGGGAGGCCTGTGAGGACCAGGGATGATAGACATTTTGCAATGCCTGGGTCATCTCACAATGAAGGATTTTCTCTCATTCCACATGACTTTAGAATGTCTCTCAGGATGCTGATGTAGATGATTATTTGAGCTAAAAACTGAACTCTGCTTTACATAATAAGTACCAGGTATATTTGCAAGGCTTTAATATATACCGAATTTCCCAGGAATACTACTACCATGTACATTGGGAAGATTGCACAGCATGTCCAGCTTGATGTCACTAAGCTATCTCTGAAAATGAGCTGTTCTGTGAAAATGCTCCTGGAAAAATCTTTCTTTTCCTTTTATTTCTTTCTTTCCATTCTTTTCTTTCTTTCCATTCTTTTCTTTCTTTCCATTCTTTTCTTTCTTTCCATTCTTTTCTTTCTTTCCATTCTTTTCTTTCTTTCCATTCTTTTCTTTCTTTCTTTCTTTCTTTCTTTCTTTCTTTCTTTCTTTCTTTCTTTCTTTCTTTCTTTCTTTCTTTCTTTCTTTCTTTCTTTCTTTTAAAAATATATCTTTATTGATTTCAGAGAGAGGAAAGGAGAAGGGGAGAGAGAGAGATAGAAACATCAATGATGAGAGAGTCATTGATCAGCTGCAGCCCACAATCAGGGCATGTGCCCTGACTGGGAATTGAACCCTGATCGCTTGGATCCTAGGTCAACGCTCAACCGCTGAGCCACGCCCGGCCGGGCTCTTTCCATTATTTTCAAAGGGGAAAAATATCTTTACATGTCAACCCCAATCCCATAACCAGTTTCCTAGATTTAACTAAAATACAATAAATGTCTTATATATGTAACACGCGATCATGTTAGGTTGTGAGATGCTTAAAGCTTTGCTTCCTGGTTACCCCATAATTCATGTGAATGTTAACAACCAGTTGCTCTCTACACTGGAATCTGGCCTCTCAGTGCCAGTGACAGCCAAGAGTCACCATCCACTTTGTCACTACTTTCATGTTTTTTTTCCCAAGACAACTTGATTTGGACCTTCTACTGATTGTATTTGGAATATATTTTGATTCTTTTCCTGTACTCTGTTTTGTTAGAAAATGGGTTGAATTTTGGAAATGTACACATACATTTCCCCCTTGCTTCATGCAAATACCAGCCTAAAAGCATTGTACGGAAGATACATGTGTTCCACAAAGAACGGTCTACAGGGAGAATGCTAACTGGGGAAGTGGTCTGCAAGGAGGACCTGAACTTGATCCTCTTGATCCTCTGGTCGGAGTTTGAAGGACCTTGGAGAATGTCTACCTTCCTCAGTTCACAGGGAACAGATGAAGGGGCTCAGGGACTTGTCTAGGGTCACATAATATCAGAATTTGGCATCCAGGTGGTGGTAGCTCTGGGTGCTACACCAGCATTGGAGTTGCCATATAGGCTACTAGACAGGTTTGGTGGGTCAGTCACTTTGTCTGAGCACGCAAACTCCAAACAAGTAATGGATCACATTGTCCCTGCCACTGGAGAGGAAGGGCCAACATTTAATTGGTAGCATGCCAAATGTCTATTTACAGAACTCAACATGGGGACCAGACTGGGCCTTCAAATATGGTCAAGTCGGGGATGTGGCAGCTGAACTGAGAGGCTGGGGACTTAGGGCCTAGCCGTCAGCAAAGCCCATCTATGCGTGTGTTGCTGGAGGTGAGGAGAGTTCGGGGCAGCCCCTGCTTTAGAGAGAGCCTGTGGTCACAGTGGGAGCTCCTTCTCCCGCAGCAGGCAGCATTGTGTTGCTCTCTGCGATCTTAATCTCTCTTGGCAGGCTGTGCTGGAAAAAGCATCCAGGGGAAACCGGATCTTTCCGGAGCAAAGCCAGGACTGTCCCCACTGCTCCTTCAAACCACTGGGTGTGCCCTGCCAGGGAGGAACTGGTGGAGAGCTCACAAGTGCTCTGTGCTCTCTTTCCCTTGGGTTCTGCCTGCCCCAATGCTGGGCTCTGGGCCTGGGGCTTCAGTGAAGAGTCTCAGCTTACAACTCCTCTGCAAGGATGATTGTAGGGAGGAGGGAAGAACTGGGCTTTGAGAGCAGAGGACAGGGCTTGCATTCCTGCTCCACCAGCAGCTGCCCAGGCAGAGTAGGTCCCAGTGAAGCTGGCTGTGTAAACTCAGTGGAGTCTTCCAACCTCTGGGCCTCAGTGTGCTCATCTGTAACTTGGGTATGAGAATGCTGCTGCCTCGCATAGCTACAGTGAGCACTAAGTGAAAGGAGGTTGGGAAAGCACTCAGTGAACTGCAATTAGCCAGCCAGTTAACAGTCCTGACTTACTGCCTGACCTTGGGAAAGTCACTCCCCTCTCTGGGCCTCGGTTTCCTGATGTGTAAAGTAAAAGGGGTGGATGATTGAGCTCAAGGAAAGTCTTTTCAGTGGACAATGTGTTGTGATATGATTTTTCTATCAACTTTATTCAGCTATAACTTACATATAATAAAATGCACTCATTCTAAGTATACAATTCAATGAGGTATACCACAATCAAGTTTTTTTAGAATTTTATTTTATTGTTGACAGTATTAAGGATCTCTCCCATTTTCTCCCTTTTTGCCCCCCTCCACTGAATCCCCACCCCAGGCCTTCTGCATGCTATGTTCTGTGTCCATGGCACAATCAAGATTCATTTCAGACTCCCCAGAAAGTTCTCTTGTGCCACATCACAATCATCTGCTTTCTGTACCTATAGCTAGAATGTCATATTAGAACCTCAAAGATAACTCTTTTGTGTATAGTTTCTTCCAGAAGTCACCCTAATGTCTGTGATATTCATTCATGCTGTTGGATATATCAGTTGTTTGTGTCTTTGTAATACTGAGGAGTATTTCATTGCATGGCTAGACCACAATTTGTTCATATGTTCACCTGTGGTTGGACATTTGGGTTGTTTTAGACTCCCACTACCCCCCTACTTTTTGGCTGTTATGAGTAAAGCTCCTATGAACATCATGTACAGGTTTTTGTGTGAACATAAGTTTTCATTTTTCTAAGGTTAATACTTGGGAAGGGATTGCCGAGTCATGTGTTAAGTATGTGTTTAACTTTGTAAGAAATTGGCAAACTGGAGAGATTCAAGGTAGTGGCAGATTGAGTGGAAGCTACACTGACACTCTCCTAGGACCAAACTGGAATTACAACTAAAGTATAGTGAAACCACCCTGAATAATAAACTACATATGAAAAATAGCTGGAGAGAACCCTCATAACCAAGGATGAAAAGTGGAGACCTCACAGAGACTGATAGGAAGTGTGGAGGTACGAGAGGGCTGGCTGGGCTCCCATAGGCAGCAGCTGAAGGTCTGGAGGCATATCTCAGCTGTGTGTGGGGGGCCCCACTGAGAACTCTGGGGCCTAAACCCCAAGCTGGGTTTCCCTTCCCAGAGCACCAAAACTGAGAAAGGTGCCCACATAACATCTGTCTGTGAGAAGCAGCAGGGTTTCTGTCTGCCAGAGAGAGATAGCTGAAAATGCGGACATCATCTTAAAGGGCCAATGCAAAAAGTTTCGTGTGTAGTCACTCACCTTGGGCTCCAGCAGAGGGAGGGCAGAGTGGACTGGAGCTATGTGAGGAGAATCCAGGGGGGCTGACTCAGGGAATAAACCTCAGAGGGCATCCATCTGGACCCCAGTGCTGAATCATTCCCCCACACTGCAGAGAATATCTTTCTCAGGCAGACATTTACCTTCCAAGCAGCTTTTGCCTGGTGGGGAAGCAATTGTCCCACCCTGCTGAAAAACCTCTGGCCTCACCCTATGGAGTTTCTACAGCCTGAGGCTCCTTAGGAGACTAAATAACAGATTATGGGTGCTTTGAGTCTGCCTGATTTGCTTCAGGACCCAGGGCTTGGAAAAGCAGACCTTGGTGCACATATTGGTCCTGTCCAAACACACCCATCCCCAGAAGAAGAAACCAGAAGCTGTGGAGTATGGAAAACTTCAAACAAGGTACTCAAGGCCAGTCACAAACAATGTTTGACATTGGCCTGTACCAGAGACCCTCCAAAAAGACTGGGAGTCTTAGCAGGCCTACCTAATACATAGAAACAAATCCAAACAGGCAGCCCAATGGAGAGACAAAAAACAAGTCCCAAAGGAAAGAACAAAAGAATTCTCCAGAAGAAGAGCTAAATGAAATGGAGATAAGCAGATACAGAGTTCAGAATACTGATTATAAAGATGCTCAACAGCATGAAAAAAGTATAGAAACTATGAAGAAAATTAAGGATAACATAGTAGAAATAAAAAAAATTGGAAGGAAGGAACAGCAGATTATGGGAAGCTGAGGATCGGATCAGTGAATTAGAAGACAGGGTAGAAAAAATCACTCAATCAGAGAACCAAAAAGAAAAAACAATTAAAAAACAGGAGGACAGTTTAAGGTAGCTGTGGGACAACATGAAATGTAACAATATTCACATTATAGCAGTGTCAGAAAAGGTGGAAAGTAAGCAAGGGTTAGAGAATATGTTTGAAGAAATGGCAGAAAATTTCCCTAACTTGGTGAAGGAAAATGTCACACAAGTTCAGGAGGCACAGAAAGTCCCAAGCAAGAAGAACCCAAAGAGGCCCACGCACAGACACAACATAATTAAAATGCCAAAAATCCAAGACAAAGAGAGGATCTTAAAGGCAGCAAGAGAAAAGCAATCTGTTACCTACAAAGAAGCTCCCATAAGGCTGTCAGCTGACTTCTCATTAGAAACTCTACAGGCCAGAAATGAATGGCATGAAGTATGCAAGGTAATGCAAAACAGGGATCTGAGACCAAGACTACTCTATCCAGCAAGGCTACCATTTAAAATAGATGGTGAAATAAAGAGCTTTCCAGACAAAGGAAGGCTAAAGGAATTTATCACCACCAACAAGCACTGCAAGAAATGTTAAAGGAACTGCTGTAATAACAAGTTTAAACAGAAAGAATGAGAAACAGAGGCATAAAGAAATAAAATGGCAATAGATAAGTACCTATCAATAATAACCTTAAATATAAATGGATTAAATGTCCCAATCAAAAGACATAAAGTAGCTGAATGGATAAGAAAACAAGACCCAAATATATGCTGTCTACAAGAGACCCACCTCAGAACAAAAGACTCATACAGGCCGGAAAACCCCCCAAAACTTTTGGAGGACTTTAAAGGAGAGATCGACAGCAATATAGTCATAGTAGGGGACTTTAACACCCACTGACTTTACTGGATAGGTCTTCCAGACAAAAAAATCAACAAGGAACTGGCGACTGTAGATGACACACTAAATCAGATGGATGTAATTGACAGTTACAGAACATGCCACTCCAAAGCTGCAGAATAGGCATTCTCCTCAAGTGCACATGGGACATTCTTAAAGATAGATCGCATGTTAGGACACAAAACAAGTCTCTACAAGTTCAAGAAGATTGAAATCATATCAAGCATCTCTTGGAAATTTACACAATGGAAAACTATGCAGCTGTAAAAACAAAGGATCTCTTACCCTTTGAGACAGCATGGGGACCTGGAGAGTATTATGCTAAGGGAAATAAGCCAGTCAGGGAAAGACAAGTGTCACATGATCTTACTCATATGTGTAATCTAATGAACAAAAGAAACTGATGAACAAAATAGATCCATAAACACAGAAGCATGGAACAGACTGACAAATCTCAGAGGGAAGGCAGGGGTGGGTAGGGAGAAATTAACATAAGAATTTATATGCATATATGCATAACCCATGGATACATACAGTAGTGGGGTGAAGTCCCAGGGGGGTACAGGGTGGAGGGGATCAATGTGGGGAAAAAGGGAACATTTGTGATACTTACAAAATTAAGATAAAAAGAAAAAGAAACTGCCAAGCTGTTTTATAGAGTGGCTAGAAGTGGATGAGGGTTCTAGTTGCTCCATATTCTCACCAGTATCTGGTATTGTCTGTCTGGGTTCTTCCTCCTGCTGATCGGTGCTCCCTGCCATTCCCTGAGACCCATGGCCTGCTGATGATCCTACCCAACCAGGCAGGATCTCCCCTCCTTTCTACCCCATTTCTCAGGCTTGGCTGAGGCCAAAAATCTGGGGCGGGGCAGAGGCAGGTCTGGGGAGACACAGAAACTTTTAGGCTCAACTTGTTTTGGAAACCTGGCCTGAGACAGAGTTTCAAATGCAGCCTTTCATTCAGCAAAGCAGATAGATTGAGACCTTTTAAAATCACTGGCTTCTGCAGGGCCAAGAATTTTGTTTTGTTCATTTTAATAGTTATTTTCCATTTATTCTGGTCCATGCTCAAATGTCACCTTCTTAGAGAAGCCATTCCTGACCCACCAGGAGCAGGCCCAAACTTTGTAGGACCTGAAGCTTATCTAATTTTTGGAGTACTCTTTAAGAAAAATAATTTGTGATTGTGGATACAGAATTTGGTAGGCAAGTGTTTAGAATGGAACAAGAAGAGACCTGGTTACACAAAGAGCCCAGAAGTTTAAGCATCATTAGCTTTGGGGAAGTCTACTTCTGCTGGCCCCATGAAATGAAACAGGTATCCTGCTCTTATCTCTCTAGTCTAGTCTTGTGCCTCAGTTTCTTTTTCTTGATGGTGTACAGTGCCACTTGATGTCACACTCAATCTCTATTTGTTCCCTGTCCATCTCCCCCATGGGAATGCATGCTCTGTGAGGGGGAAGGGTCATTGGTTCACTGCTGTATCCCCAGAACACAGAAAGTACCTGGTACATGATGAGTACTCAATAAATATTGACTAAACAAAGGAGTAAATGTTTGCCAAGTGCTGCTGGTTTTCTATCTGCAAAAGTGAGATTGAGTTTTAAAAGTGAATCAGTGTATGGAAAAATATGAGGTTCATGTTGGTGGTGCATAGAAATGGCAAAGGCCACTGTGATGGAAGCAAGGGATGCTATGGGAATACAGAACAGGAAATTGACATTTATTAAGCCCTTGCTGTGGACAGGGCACTTTATATACATCGTCATATTGACAACTCTCACAGCATCCTTTGATGTGGGAGCTGTTATCCCCATTTTGCAGGAAACTGAGGCACAGTGGGGTAAAGTCACTTGACCAAGTGTCCCACTGTTAGTTAATAGGCAACTGGGATGTCCTTCCAGGTTTGTCTTTCTTTTACCTCATGGTGCCTCTCAGCAATGCCCTTTTCTGTTTTCTGAGCCCCTCAAAGCTCTTCACTCCATGTTCCAAGGGGAGGGAGGGGTCTCTGTGTGTCAAGTACTCAGAGCTGCACCCAAGGCAAGCAGGGTTACAAGGCCTGGAGAAGAGGGAGGGTCATGTCCTCTGACTGGGCAGGGGGTAGGGAATAGGGAGGTTCTGTCCACCTTCCAAGCAACAGCCTTGCCCAGGTCAACTTGAACTAGGCCAGCCTGGAATGAAACTGTGTTTGTTGTTAAACAAGGCATGGGGATTAGGCCCCAAAGAGGGTGAGCTTTGAGTTGCTTCCAGGACTTGATTTGATTTAAAGAGACTAGGGAGAGTACCTGGAGCCCAGAAATACTTCCTGCCCCAAATGCCAGAAATTCCACCAGTTCTTGCCCCTGAGAACTTAGGTGAGCGACTGCACCTGTCTCTGTTAATGTTTCCTCCTTTCCTCCTGTAGTTTTGGGCACAAAACCACTCACTTGACAGGTTGACATGAGGATTAATTAAAGTCATGGCATATAAAAGTACTAAATCCCTGTGAATTCTCTCTCCTTCCTGATTGTTATTAAAAGATCGTGAACTTCTTGGCTAATCTTGGTCTGGTAACACTTCATTGCCTCTTCATGGAACGCTCACCTTTGTGCCAAGCTCTGCATCAGATGTTATCTTCATCCCAGTGTCATCATTTTAGTCATAAAAGCCTTTTATTTAACACCTATGATGTGCCAGGCACTGCACATCCATCATCTCACTTCTTCACCACAACTCTGCAAAGTAAAGTTTTTATTCCCATTTTGTTGAAGAAGAGACTGAGTCCCCACTGATTTTAAGCAGTGTAGCTGGGATAAGGAGCACAGATCTTGCTCCATCTCTCAGATCACTTTTTTTCCTCTCCTGTCTTTCCCCCCACTCTCTACTCCAAGCCCAGAATGCTACACAGTTTGACTTTTAAGTCATTTAACATTTATTGAGTGCCCGCTTTGTGTGGGGCAGGGTCCCAGCCCAGAAGAGAGAAGGGCCAGCCTCATCCTTGCCTTCAAGGAGCTCAGAGAGCAGCTGGGGAGACAGAAGAACAGGAAAGGATTCTATAAGAATGTGGATGTGGTCAGTGCAGACTACAGGGATGGATGCAGTGCTATGGGGCATCTGCTTCTGCTGGGGAGGCAGTGAGCTTAGAAGTGTGAGTGATCAACACAGAACCCATAATATACTGCCAGTGTCTGTGTGTGTGTGTGTGTGTGCATATTTGTGCACACACAAGTGTGAAGTGATTGTGACAAAGAATACTTAGATGTCGTAGCTGCCTCAACTTATGGTGGGCTTATGTAGCTCCCCCAAGTGCATTGACTCTCAACTTCCACTTAAAACGAGGCACTTTTAATTTCATCTTAAAATGAGAACTTTGATATGAGCACAGGTCTATAGACTGAAGCTTCTTGATGGTAATTTGACATATATATATTTTACCAACAGGAAAATTATTTATGAGGGAAGCCCTTACTTCTGATACTTATTAAAGAAACAGACTTAAAATTCTACATATATTTTTAACTTTTTTATTACAGAATTTTAAAAACATACATAAAAGTAGAGAGAATAGTATAATAAAACCTCCATGTATCCAGAACTTAACTGTGATGCTTACTAACATTCAGCCATTCCCTGAAGAAAGAGACTCTTGATGATTTAAATAAATTAGAAGTTTTCAAATATTTAATGTAATTCATTTAATGCCTATTGTTACTTTTCGCTGATAAAAGAAGTAAAAATGATTTAAAAATATTTAGTTTGTTGAAGAGGCTAATAAAGACACATCTATTTTTAACAAAACAGCAAATTGGATTCAACAATGCATTAAAAGGGTTGTATACCATGACCAAGTGGGATTTATCCCAAGGATGCAAAAATGGTTTAATCAATCAATCAATCAATCAATCAATCAATCAATCAATCAATCAGTCAGTCAGTCAATCAATGTGATACATCACATTAACAAAATTAAGGATAAAAATCATATGATCATCTCAATAGATGCAGAAAAAGCATTTGACAAAATTCAACATTATTTTAAGATAAAAACTCTCAACAAAGTGGGTATAGAAGGAACATATTTCAACATAATAAAGGCTACACAGGACAAACCTACAGCTAATATCACACTCAATGGTGAAAAGTTGAAAGCTTTTCCTCTAAAATCAGGAACAGGATGAGGATGTCCACTCTCACCACATCTATTCAACATAGTATTGAAAATTTTAGTCATAGCAATCAGAAAAAAGAAAAAGAAAAAGACATCCAAGTCAGAAAGGAAAAAATAAAATGCACTATTTGCAGATGATATGATACTATATATAGGAAACCCTAAAGACTCTGCCAAAAAAACTATTAGAACTAAAAGATAAATTCAGTAAAGTTGCTTTTATTCAGAATAAAAAAAAATCAATAAACAGGTATCTGTTGTGTTTCTATGCACCAACAATGAAGGTGACATCAAGAAAACAATCCTACTTACAAGTGCATCAAAAAGCTTAAAATATCAGAGAGATGCAAATTAAAGCCATAATGAGGTGTCACTTCACACCTGTCAGAATGGCTACCATCAACAAATCAATGAACTACAAGTGCTGGCGAGGGTGTGGAGAAAAGGGAACACTAGTACACTGCTGGTGGGAATGCAGATTGGTGCAGCCACTATGGAAAACAATATGGAGTTTCCTCAAAAGATTAAAAATGAACTTGCCATTTGACCCAGTGATCCCACTTCTAGGAATATATCCTATGGAACCCAAAACACCAATTACAAAGAACTTATGCACCCCTATGTTCGTAGCACAACAGCCCAAGTGCCCATCAGTAGATGAGTGGATAAAAAAGCTGTGGCACATTTACACCATGGAATATGCAGCTGTAAAAATGAAGGATCTTTTATCCTTTGGCACAGCATGGAGGGAACTAGAAAGTATTATGCTAAGTGAAATAAGCCAGTCAGAGAAAGACAAATACCACATGATATCACTTATATGTGGGATATAATAAACAAAATAAACTGATGAACAAAATGGATCCAGAGACATAAAAGCATGGAACAGACTGAGGGATCTCAGGGGGAAGGTGGGGAGTGGGGAGTGGGTGGGGAGAGATTAATCAAAGGGAAAAAAAAAAAAAGCTTAAAATACCTAGGAATAAATTTAACCAAAGAAGCAAAAGACTTGTACTCTGAAAACTATAAGACATTAAAGAAAGAAATAGAAGAGTCTGCAAATAAATGAAAAGATTTACCATGCTCATGGATTGGAAGAATTAATATTGTTAAAATGTCTTTACTACCTAAATCAATGTACGGATTCAATGCAACCCTTATTAAATTACCAATGGTAGTCATATCTAAATTAGAACAACTAAGTCTAAAATTTATATGGAACCACAAAAGACCCAAAGTATCCAAGAAACCTTGAGAAAGAACAAAGCGAGAGGTATCACAATGCCTTATTTCAAACTATACAACGCAACAACAATAATCAAAACAGTATGGTACTGGCATAAAACCATATATATATAAATACACCCCCCCATACACACACTCACACACACACACACACACACACACACATATGGAATAAGAATAGAGAGCCAAGAAATAAATTCTCACTTATATGGTGAAATAATCTATGACCATGAGGGAAGGATATACAATGAGGTAAAGACAGTCTCTTAAATAAATTGTGCTGGGAAAACTGGACAGATATATGCAAAAAATTGAAATTGGACCATTTTCTTAGACCATATACAAAAATAAACTCAAAATGGATTAAGAACTTAAAATATAAGACCTGAAATCATAAGATCCTAGAAGAAAACATAGGCAGAAAACTCCTTGGTCTTAGCAATACCTTTTTGGATATGGCTTCTTGGGTAAGGGCAAAACAAAAACAAAAACAAATGGGACTACATTAAACTAAAAAGGTTTTTCACAACAAAAGAAAGAATTAACAAAATGGAAAGACAATCTAAAAGAGATTCAAGGAGATTAAAGATGGCGGTGGACTGAGTGGAAGCTACACTGACACTCTCCCAGCACTAAACTGAAATTACAACTAAAATATAAAAAGACCATCCTGAATAATCAACTGCAACTGAAGATGAGCTGGAGAGCACCCTCATAACCAAGGAGGAAAAGTGGAGACCACATAGAGACTGGTAGGAAGTGCGGAGGCACGAGATGGCTGGCTAGGGTCCTATAGGCAGCAGCTGAAGTCCTGGAGGGATAGCTCAGCTGTGGGGGTTGGTCCCCACTGAGAACTCTAGGGAGCTAAACCCCAAGCTGGGCTTCCCATCCCAGAGCACCAAAACTAGAAAGTAAGAAGGAAAAACTCTGTCTAAAATGACTGACAGCCCCCCCCCACCCTGGGGTTTCCCCTATTGCCATCCTGCTATTTTCCCGAGTGTGCCAAATCAGAAAGGGCTTTTCCCTGCCCTAAGCTAGGTAGAGCTGCCACGTAGGCGGAAGCATGTATGGTATATAACTCCTTGCCCGATTGTGCTCTGGGCTCAGACTTTGGAGTTGGACTCCTGGGGGCCCACTGGCGTAAAATAAACCTTCTGAACCCCAAGCCTCCTAGTGCCACTTGGTGTTTCTGTAAGATGAACATCTCTGGTTCCGCAACAAAAGGTGTCCACATAACATCTGGCTGTGAAAAGCAGCAGGGTTTCTGTCTGTCAGGGAGAGATGGCTGGAAATTCAGGAACCCTCTTAAAGAGCCAACACAAAGTTTTATGTGCAGCCACTCACCTTAGGCTCCAGCAGAGGGAGGGCAGAGTGGACTGGAGCTGTGTGAGGAGACTCTAGGGTTGTGTGGGCTCTGGAGATAGAGCTCAGAGGGCACCCCTCTCGATTCCTGTGCCAAGTCATTTCACCATACTCTAAAGGATATATTTCTCAGGAAGACATTTTGCTGCTTTTGCTTGGGGATGGAAGCAATTGCCCCACCCTGCTGGAAAAGCTCAAGCCCTATCCAGAGGAGTTTCTACAGCCTGAGGCTCATTAAGAGAATCAGATAAATCATCCTGTAGCCAGAAGTGGACCTCAGAGTACTCTGTGTCTTTTCCTGATCTGCTCCTGGACCCGGGCTTTGGAAAAGCAGGCTTTGGTGGGCATCTTGGTCCTGTCCAACAACACTCAGCCCCAGAAAAGGAGACCTTAAGCCCAGGGTTGTTGATAGCTGCAAACACAGTACTCAGGGCCAGTCACAAACTGCATCTTACATTGGTCTACACCAGAGACCCTCCAAAAAGGAGAGTCCTAGCAGGCCTACCTAATACATAAAAACAAGCCTGAAAAGGCAGCCAAAATGAGGAGAACAAAAAACAAGTCCCAAAGGAAAGAACAAAAGAATTCTCAAGAAGAAGAGCTAAATGAAATGGAGATAAGCAAACTATCAGATATAGAGTTCAGAATATTGACTGTAAGGATGCTCAACAGCATAAAAAAAGATATGGAAACTATGAAGCAAATTAAGAATGACATAACAGAAATAAAGAATACATTGGAAGGAATGAAGAGAAGACTAGATGAAGCTGAATCTGATTAGTGAATTAGAAGACAAGGTAGAAAAAAAATCACTTAATCTGAGATCCAAAAAGAAAAAAACAATTAAAAAAAAGGAGGACAGCCTAAGGGAGCTGGTGGACAACATGAAACGTAACAATATTTGCATCATAGGAGTGCCAGAGGAAGTCAAAAGTAAGCAAGGGTTAGAGAACATGTTTGAAGAAATAATGGCAGAAAACTTCCCTAATCTGGCCAAGGAAAATGTCACACAAGTTCAGGAGGCACTGAAAGTCCCAAGCAAGAAGAACCCAAAGAGCTCCATGCCCAGGCACATCATAATTAAAATGCCAAAAATTCAAGACAAAGAGAGAATCTTAAAGGCAGCAAGGGAAAAGTAATCTGTTACCTACAAAGGAGCTCCCATAAGGCTGTCAACTGACTTCTCATCAGAAACTCTACAGGCCAGAAGGAAATGGCATGAAGTATTCAAGGTAATGCAAAACAAGGATCTAAAACCAAGACTACTCTATCCAGCAAGGCTTTCATTCAAAATAGATGGTGAAATAAAGAGCTTTCCAGATAAAGAAAAGGCTAACGGAGTTTATCACCACCAAACCAGCATTGCAGGAAATGTTAAAGAGAATGCTGTAATTAAAAGTAGAAACAGAAACATTGCAAGAAATGTTAAAGGGACTGCTACAATAATAATAAGAAATACAGAGAGAAACATAGGCATAAAGATTTAAAATTGCAATAAATAAGGACCTATCAATAATAACTTTAGGGACATTAAGGGAGAGATAACAGCAATACAATCATAGTTGGGGACTTTAACACTTCACTGACTTCACTGGATAGATCTTCCAAACAAAAAGTCAACTCAGAAACAATGACTCTAAGTGGCACACTAGATCAGATGGATTTATTTGACGTTTACAGAACATTTCACCCCAAAGCTGCAGAATATACATTCCTCTCAAGTGCACATGGGTCATTCTCAAAGATAGACCACATGTTAGGACACAAAACAAATTTCTACAAGTTCAAGAAGACTGAAATCATATCAAGCATCTCAGGTCACAATGGCATGAAATTAAAAATCAACTACAGTAAAAACACTCAAAAACATTCAAACACATGGAGGCTAAATAACATGCTATTAAACAATGAATGGATTACCAATAAGATCAAGAAAGAAATAAAAAACTTCTTGGAAACTAATGAAAATGAACACAGAACAACCCCAAATCTATGGGACACAGTGAAAGTGTTACAGGCCTACCTCAAAAAGCTAGAAAAATTTTTAGTAAACTATCTAACCCTACAATTTAAAGAATTCAAAAGCTCCCCTGTGAACCAGGGCTCCCCTGTGTTTGGACCAGGGCTTTTTTTTTGCTGGGAGTTTTTATTTTATTTTATTACTGCTTTGATTTCATCCGTTGTTATTAGCCTATTCAGGTTTTCTGATTCTTCCTGATTCAGTTTTACATGATCTCATTCATATGTGGAATCTAATAAACAAAATAGACTGAAGAACAAAATAGATCCAGAGACATAGAAGGATGGAACAGACTGATGAATCTCAGTGGGAAGGCGGGGGTGGGGGAGTGTGTGGGGATAGATTAATCAAAGAACTTATATGCATAACTCATGGACACAGATAATAGTGTGATGAAGACCTGGGGGAGGGGATCAATGGGGAAAAAAGGGGGATGTCTGTATTACTTTCAACAATAAAGATAAATTAAAAAAAATAAAAGATTCAAAAGTGATACATCTGATAATAGGTTAATATCCAAAATATATAAGAAACTCATACAACTTAATGTCAAGAAAACAAACAGTCCAATTAAAAAATGGGCAGAGGAACTGAATAGACATTTCTCCAAAGAAGACATACAGATGGTCAATAGACATATGAAAAGATGCTCAGCATTACTAATTACCAGGGAAATGCAAATTAAAACTGCAATGAGATATCACCTCACACCTGTCAGAATGGCTGTTATCAATAAACAACAAGTGTTGGCGAGGATGTGGAAAAAAGGGAACTCTTGTGCACAGTTGGTGGGAATCATAATTGGTGCAGCCACAGTGGAAAACAGTATGGAAGTTCCTCAAAACATTAAAAATATAGCTGTCAAACAGTCCAATTCCATTTCTAGGTATTATCTGAAGAAAGCAAAAACACTAATTTGAAAACATATATGCACCCCTGTGTTCACTGTAGTATTATTTACAATAGCTGAGATATGGAAGCAACCTAGGTGTTCACTGATAGATTAATAAATAATGAAAATGTGGTGTATATTTACATACACAATGGAATATTACTCAGCAATAAAAAAGAGTGAACTCTTGCCATTTGCAACAACATAGATGGACCTAGAGGGTATTATGCTAAATGAAATAAGTTAGACAGAAAAAGACAAATACTATATAATTTCACTTTTATGTGGAATCTAAAAAATAAAACAAATGAACAAACAAAACAGAAAGAGACCCATAGATATAGAGAACAAGGTGATGGTTCCCAAAGGGGAAGGGAGGGGAATGGGTTAAAAGAGAAGAATTAGAAATAGGATTCACTCAGATGTTGTAGGAGAAAAAAGAGGCACATCTCTTCTTTGCCTATGGAACTCTAAAGGTGCATGGTAGAGAATTCAAACACATAGGCATTTGGGTAGGGAAACACCTCACCAGCCCATCTCCAGCAGACCTAACATCCTGTGGTTCTCTTACATATAGAGAGAAATAGCTCACTTAAAATTTTTCTATTCTGGGTTTAAATGTGGTGGCAAAGATTCAGGAATGTGTTTGCTTGGAGCTCATAGCCCTGGGACATTCAGTTAGAAAACAAGGCTTCCTTGTCTCATGTTCTGACTCCCAGGACACATTTTAATGATTTGCCTTCAAACCCAAATTGGCTCCAGGCAAACTCATAAGCAGCTGTGGTACTCTGGGGAAAAAGCCCAAACCTTGGGGCAGAAGAAAATAAGTCTTAGCTCTGCATCCCTTAGCTGTGTGGTCCGTTTCCAGCTCTGAGTGACTGTGGTCTGGCCAAATGCGATGTGGTAGATGTACACACTTATGCATTTATTATTGAGGAGATGATATAGTACTAGAGGGCTTAGATGTACTTTGAAAAGTAGATAGCTTTTTTTCAAGTTTATTAGCTATTGTGCAGTGAACAAGAGTGATCCAGATGTCAGCTGGAGGTGCTTAAGACGTGGATCAGAATGTTCGGAATCCGCATTCTGAAGTCCCCTCCACCTCTCTAAATTTTGTGGATCCCTGAAAGACCCCATGCCCTCAACGTGCAGATCCACGAACAATTTCTTTCACCCCGCGTGGTCCATCGCTCTATCTCCACACCCAAGAGATCCATGCACACAAAGATCCTTGAGCCTCGCCGACACTGCCACCTACCTGAGGAGGGGCCACACTGAGCACCAGCCAGCACAGGATTTAGAGTCACACACGGTCTTTCTTATTTCAATGTTCTGACGTGCTCCTTACCCCCAGCTGCCCAACCTTCTCCCACTTACTGGTTTCTCCTTCTCCATTCCTTTCTGATACTCTCCCCTTCCCTCCCTTGGATGTCTAAATTCTTTTTCTTCTATTTGGCAGAGCAATTCAGTACTCAGCTGTTCCAATCTGCACACACCCAAACCTGCCAAGGTGCTCCCCAGGCAAAAAGACTTCCATTTAATAGGACCAACCTTCTGCAGAAAGAAGGTGTCCTCATAAAGATTTAAAAAAAAGTTGACAAGGTTATAGCCCTGACACCACTTGGGCAGGACCAAGTGGTGATACTACTTCTGACTCATTATGCACAAGACTGGGCCACGTGCTGTCTTTCAGACAGACCCATCCTGTGAGAGCATTTGGTAGCATTTGACACTGCTCCTTTTTCCCTGGCTGCATCCAGCCTCACTCTCCTGGTTGTCCTTCCTGTGCAATCCAGTTTCCTTCTCCTCCTCCTGGGCTGGTCCTCTGAGCCATGTGTGTGGGAAAGTGGAGGCAGTCACAAGAGTTTGGCTTTGAGTATCTGCTCAATAGGCTCCTTCTGGGTGTGGTTGGGTGAGGTTCTTTCCTACTGAAGTTCTCCCATCATGAACCCACCATGGAGCCTGGATATTTGGGCTCAATTGGCAAGTTTTCAGTGCTGGTCCTAAAGTGTGAACTTGATGCTGGGATGTGGAAGAAGGAAGTAGGGAAACAGCCACTGAAAGTGATGCAGTTTGACAAGGTGGGATAGGAGCAGTGAACTAGGAGAGAGAACTGGCCTCTCACCCTGTCTGGAGTTCTCCAGCACACTTTATCCTACATAGAAAGCTGGAAAGAATGATCAGTACTGTTGTGCAGGAGCGGGCTTCAGCTCTGAGTGGGAAATGACTTGCCTTGGTACCCACAGAGAATAGAACCTGGTCTTGTGCCTAGAGCTGTGGACAGAGGGGTCACAGGGGAAAACAAAGGAGTAGGGATGGGGAGAGGGGATGTGGGTATGTGTGGGCACTTGGAAATTTGTGTTTTTTTACAGAACATAGGACACTTAAAAAAATTATCTTTATTGTTGAAAGCATCACAGATGTCCCTCTTTCCCCCACCCCTATTCATCACCTCCACCCTGTATCCACCTCCCCCAGGCCTTTCCCATACTATTGTCTGTGTCCATGGGTTAAGCATTTATGCATGTAAGTTCTTTGGTTAATCTCCCCGCCCCCCATCTTTTATTACATGAGCTAAGATGGGAGGGAGGAGGATTTATTTGACTTTCTGGGCCTTGATTTTCCTCAGCTAGAACTCCAGCCACTTGCCCTCTAGCACACAGCCACATGCGTGGCCACACTGGCCTGGTCTTGGAGCGATGCGTGCCAGAAACTTGCCTGCTGGAATTGCTCCTCAAGAAGACTGCTGATTTTGGCATTCTTTTTCCTTTCATCACATTTCTTCTGAACTTTCTTTGATTTTTTGTTTGTTTGTTTAAAATCTCTTCCTCCTCAGGAGTCAGCTTGGCCCTTTCCTGCAGCCCAGGGGCAGTGCCTAGTGGGACTTGTACCACTGTTAGTAAGGTGTGCTGTCAATGAGCACGATGCAGTTCTTTACTAGGCTCTTGGTACAGACCAGTTTGTAGTTGGATGTATTGTAGGCAACATTAGTAATCCTTGTTTTGTGTGTATCAACACTTGGACCCCTAGGAGAAGGTGCCCAAGTCCAGCCTCAAGGCACAGTATTTCTTGTGGCCTCCCCGCACATGGACTGTGCGTATGCAATGGGGGCCAATCTTAGTGTTGGCCACAGGGGTCCCAGCTCATATTCTCACTTCCTGTGGTAAGGCTTTCTCTTATCCCCGGTCTCATGGCACTTGTGCCAGTTGTCCCTAGACACGCCCATGGCTCAGCGCTGGCTGGGAAGAACAGCAAATTCTTCAGAAATTTGTGAGTTGTGCTTTGAACATGGATACTTGTAGACTGATCCGGTTCACCAGGTGGATCAGTGCAGGTGGAAGGGACTGAGTAAAGGAAAGTTTACTATCGGCAGAGAGAGCAAATCACACAATGAAGGCATGTCCTTGGAAAGCTGGCTTGTCTGTTGAGCCATAAACAACCCCATGAAGCTGGATTGGAAAGGTTGGTGGGGCTTTCCTGGGCTCTGTTAAAGCACTTGGGCTTTGTCTTGTAGGCCACAGTCACTGCAGCACTTTCAGGGTCAAGTGACAATGTAGGCATACAACTTAGAAAGATACCTTTGTCTGCTGAATGGCTCCCAGGGGCCGATGAGGTGGAGTGGGGAGGCCAGTTAGATGTCTGTTGCATCATGCAGGCAAAAATGATGGCAAGGAATTGTCAGGGTAGGTGGAAAGGAGCAAATAGATCCCATAGACATCGAGTGGTAGAATTTATAAAATGTGAGCAAATGTGAGAGGTAATATGTATATATCTGGTTCATTTTAACTGCTGTACAATATTCCACTTGGTGAATAAACCATATTTTTAGATCTCTATTCTCTTAATGATGGTTATTTCCACTTTCTCTCTATTACAAGCAGGACTGCAATAAACATCTTTGTTCCTGCCCCTCTGTGCATCAAAAACTCTCTTTAGAGTGGTTACTTAGAACTGTTTTTGCTGTATTGTGAGGTTTGATCTTCCTTAAATCTACTAGATATTTCCAAATTTCTCCTCAAAGTGATTGTACCAACATATTCTCCTGTCAACAAGCATAGGAGTTCCCTTTTCACCATTGCTTACAAGTCTGTTATAAAACTTGCAAGATTTTGCCAATCTGATCAGTGTGAAATGGAATCTCTTTGTTGTTTCCATTTGTTTCTGATTAGTGAGATTAAGCGCACTTTTATATGATGATTTACTACCCTGTTTTCTTTTGTGAATAACCTATTCATATGCCTTGCCTAGTTCTGTTGGGTTGTTTGTCTTTATCTTACTGATTTGTTGGAGTTCTTTATATATTCTGGATACTAATCCTTTGCTGGTTTGAATTTTATCCAAAATTTTTTTTATATAGCCTTCTTCATTTTATCTGTTAATATGGTAAATTACATTAGTTATTTTTTTTTCCTGAAGTTAAACCTTCCTTGCATTTCTGGGATAAACATCACATTGCCAAGTTAGATAGTTAGGTAGGTTGGTAGGTAGGTAGATAGATTACCATATTCAATCTGCAGAAGTGTCTGGGGGTGAAGATTGTTAGGGAAAGGGTTCAGTCTTAGAAGACAGGTGCATTTATGAGAGTTGGTGCTTTCTAGGCTTGCAGAAGTCTAAAGCTCTTTCTCTTCTTGGCATTTTGTAGATTTCTCCCTGCTCCATTTACTCCATTGGGACGTCCAGCTGCAATGCCTATAGCATAGAAACATCCTGGCTCTAGCTGGCCATCTGGTCTTTCCTGTCAGACCCTCTTTGTTTGGTTCTGTCCCCCAAAGGAGCAGACTCCTTTCCCCTAATCACCTTCCCTCTTGCCTTTGGTAAACAAATCCTTCTTGCCCACTGTTAATGGAGTGCTGTTTCTCCTTATTCTCCACTCTGCAGCTAGGCAGCTTACTGTGACTTGTCTTTAGATTTTTAGTTATGTGTAAGCCTTTAAGACCCCCCCAATCTTGGGGACTCCTTAAGCCCTCTGAGTGGTCCTCCTCAAGCCTCTCTCACTTGGTTGGATGTAAAGGGGAAACACCTGCTTATGCACCCATCTCCAAAGTCATTTTCCTTTCTTCCAGCCCTCTCCAATTTGGACCCTTGTAGCAGCTGGACCTAGTAAAGGCCAGTGCTGGCAGAACCGATTTCACACAATCTTAGCTTACCTTGTGGAGGTGAGGAGGTTTGGAACATTGGTTAGGAATGGGGAACCAACCATTTGGCAACTGCATCTTTTTCTTGGTCTGTGGAGCCTCACCTAAGGCTGAGTCCCATTTTAATATCCTGTTACACACTTTTCTAGATCATTACTTGTTTTTTCTGTTTCAAAATTTATCGGCATAGACTTGGTCATAGTATTCTCTTAAGAGTTTAAAAATCTCTGCTGTATCTATAGTTTAACTTCATTTTCATTTTGAATATATGGGCCTTCTCTCTTTTTTGATCAATTTTGCTTGAGCTTTGATTACTTATTAGTTTTTAGAGAATACTAAGAATTATCTCTATTGTTTCTTTGCATTCTATTTAATTAATTTATGCTCCTATTCTCTTTTACTTTTTAATTATGAAATAAATTATACACCCAAAAGAATGCATGTATGTATGTGTGTGCTTTAGGACTAACAATAAGACGAACAACTGTGTGTCCTCAGCGGAGTTGAAGAAACCTAGTCCCGGCATCAGGGAGGCCCCAAACACATTCCCCTTCTCACCCCAGAGTGACCGTTATCCTAAATGTTGTGTTAATCATCCATTTACTTTTTATAAATGGTTTTCACTCGTCTGTGTATCGTTAATAAATTGTTCAGTTCAGCATTTTTTAAAGGTGCCTAGGTGACCACAATTGGATAAATCAAAATCCTTGCTTCATGACATACTCTCACCTTTGGCACATGTATGACTCCCTTCTCTCTCCCTTTTCCCTCCCTCCCTTCTTTCCCTTTCTTTCTTCCTCACTTCCATTTTCTTTCTTTTAAAGTAATAAGTGCCTATGACTCCACTACTCAGCAAAAGACAGGACCTTAATCTTAGCACACATCTAACTGTAAGGTGACTTTTCCCTAATCCAAGTAACCATGATTCTGAGTTCTATGTTCATCATTTGCTTGCTTTGCGTATTATATCTTTTATTTTATTGATATGTATTCTCAAGAAGCATATTTTAAACTTTGGTTGGTTGTGTGTCATTTCTGGAAAAGTTTTTCTTTATTTAATATTATCATGACTAAATTACATCCATACTGACTTCACTGTAGTTAAATTTGTGTTTATTATGGTAAAATATACATAACATAAAATGTACCACTTTAACCATTTTTAAGTGTCCACCTCAGTGGCATTAAGCACATTTATATTGCTGTGCAGTCATCATTGCCATCCATCTCCAGAACTTTTTTCACTTCCTCAAACTGAAATGCCAGTCACCCTGATTCGACTGCTGTACATTCTGGGAACACTCCACAAGCTATTTGCTCATTCTGTTGATGAACGATAGTGGAGGTTTCCAGGGTCTTGCTACTGTGAGCAGTGCTGCTGTGACCATTCTTGCATTGCTTACTGAGGAGCGTGTGCTCGCTGCTGAGTTTTAGGTATGTGAATGTTCAACTTTAGGAAATAAAGTGAAAGCATTTACAGAGTGTGTGAGAGATGCCAGGAATCCATGTCCTCACCAACACTGGGTGTGTCAGCTTGATCTGTTGACAAATGGAGGTATGAAAGCTTTGTAAACCAGTTGCTATGTTACAAGTTGGGGAGGAGGGTTTGCTACTGCAGGCTCTTGGGGTCTCTTCGAACACTCAACTTCCATGACCCTTCTAGAGACTTTGTCCTTGAAGAGATTCCCCAAATGACATTTACTGCCTTTCCCCCAGTTATAAAAACCATACATATTATTTGTAGAAAACTTCAAAGGTACAGAAAACAACAAGTGTCATGTTAGATCTCACTCTCTGGAGGAACTGTTTTCTTCTTCTTTTTTTAAATCCTTATATGAGAATATATTTTTCATTGGTTTTTAGAGATATGAAGTGAGAGGGGGAGGAGAGGGAGAGAGAGAAACATCAGTTGGTGCCTCCTGTAGGCACTGGAACCAGGGATTGAACCTGAAACCTGGGTATATGTCCTGATGGGGAATCAAACCTGCAACCTATCAGGTGTATGGGACTATGCTTCACCCAACTGGGCTACACTGGCCAGGGATGGAGTAACTATTTTTAAAGTTGGCTTGAATAATCTTTCTTTTTACTGTACAAATTGGAATTATATTATAGGTACTGCCTTGCAACCTTTCCCCCTCTGCTCAACAATATGCTCAAATAACATTTCTTAGTGTTCTTGAATATTCTTCTACAAAGTGATTTTTACTGAGTGTATATAATCTCATCATTTAAACGCACCATAACTTTAACCAATTGTTGGACTTTTAAAAATCTTTCATCCACAATGTATCAATAGATAGCTTTTCCATAAATCATTGCATGCATTCATAATTATTTCTTAAGACAAATACCTAAAAGTGGAATTTCTGGGGATCATGACTTTTTAAAAAGACCTCCTATCAAATAAACTTCACTTATCAAATAACTGTTAGAATGCACATTTATATTAATCAGAAACATCTGTGTTATCAAATAGAGTTTCTGGCTAACAGGAGATAATGGGTGTTACCAATGTACACCGAAAGAACGTTCTAGTTTAAAGCAAAGAAACTTGACCCTTAAATTTACCTGGAGAAATATCTTTCATCAGACTTTTTGAAACCTGATAATAGCCTGGAGATAACAGGGCCACATTTTGAGGATCCCTGGCACTATGGGATCCCACGTTTTGGAAACCTCAGCTGAGATGGCTCCTGATTCTCCCTTTCCCATAAAAATAAAATGAGGTGTCAGGAATGGTGGTGTATAAGATCTGACCTAGACATTGTGGAAAGGCAGTTGTCTTAGGTGACTTCTAGGAGAGGTCAGTGTGGTATCAGGAATGCCTCATTAGGCAGTTGAGGCTGAGGGCACTGCTGGGGTGGCGGGATTAATCTTCCATCCCTGACACCTTTGTGACCATCCTGGCTCACTGAAGTGGTCCCAGACTGTGTCTTATTTAATCTTCATGGCCTGAGAAACCGGTAGGACAGACTGTATTATCCCATTGTACAGATGAAGAGACTAACAACCAGAGATTAAGTGACATCTTTGAGGTCACACACAAGAGCCAAGTCAAAAACAGCTTTTGGACACCAATTCTAGTGCTCTTTCTACTGTCCCATGATGCCCCATGGGGACAGACTGGCTGCCAAGTCCTAGACCAGATTTTGCCATTGTACCACAAATTCCTGAAGCTGAGGGAATAGCAGGAAAGGGAGCAGAGAGTGCCTGAGACCCTTTGGAAGAAGGAAATTGAGTTCTTGGATAGTTGGCTTAGTGACCTAGGGTAGGACACAGCTGGCTCTTCAGGGGATGTTATACCAAGAGAGGGGTCAGATGACAAGTTACTCACTGTGGGGCCTTAGACAAGTCTATCTCCAAGGCAAGGGTTTTCATCTTGTGAGGAGTGTTTGTCCTTCCTCCGTCTCTGTGTCTGAGGCCAATGATAATGTCTTCTGCTGCACTGGGGCTTCCATTGCAAAGTTTCTGAATTTCCTCCTCCTGCCCATGGGGAGGGGGCTTGTTAAGGTCAGCAGTGCCTGCTTTTCTTTGTCTCCATTCCCCAGGGGAAGAAGAGCCAAGTCTCACTGGAGTGGGACTGCCACCTCAGAGCTCACCCAGTAAGGACCCCCAGAAGTGTCCCAGTGAACAGACAGGGCAGAGTCAGCTCCAGGGCTGCACCCAACAGTGTGCAATCCTAGGGCACCCCTGAAGACCATGGCATTGGATGGCATCACGTGGAGATGTGCAGCACAGTGGCCCTTCTATGGAACCTGAACCTGAGCCACTCCCTGGCTGACTCAGCTCAAAATAATAAGCAGCTGGAATTTCTCTGTTTATTAAGGTAGAATGAGTGAGGGAGTGAAACAGCTAGAAATCATCCAGTCTCCACCTCCTGCAAGTGCCTTGTGCTATGCCCAGTGGATTTCAAAAGAAGTAAAAACGTTTGTTTAAACCAAATTTAGCTGGAACAGAAAATGTGTTGGCCCTGGGGTCCGGTCCATAACATTTACAACTCCAAGGAGCACAGCTGGAAAGCCACTGCTCAGCCCAGTGGGCTCAATGTGTTCTCTCTACCTCCTCATGGTCTCTCTAAGGGGTCCCCTAAGTCCTTCCCCCTGCAACTGGTAGCAGAGGAATGGGTCTTGGCCAAGACCCATACTTTTGTCTGCAAGTAACAAGATCTTACTCAAAATGGCTTAAGCACAAAGGTGAGTTGATTGGAAGAGCAGAGGGTGGGTAACAGAATGCAAGGGTGGATTGCTTCACTAGGCCTGATGTCAGTGAGAATCCCGGTAGACTCTCCCACTCCCTCTCTCTGTCCTTCTCTCCTAGTCTCTCTCTGTCTTCCTCTGATTCTGACTCTCTTTTTCTCCCATTTGGACCATATGATTTCGCAAGCATGAGGTCCCAGATACAGACTAAGGTACAGCTCAGGTACAGCTGGTTGCTGACAGGCCAAATCCCATCCAATCTCACCTCTGAGATGTGTCTTCAAGCTCTGCCTGCCTTATGGGCT